>NW_027480579.1:600000-900000 GCF_051401765.1 Calliopsis andreniformis
GATTGATGGTTGAGGGTTGAGTGATGAATATTGAGGATTGAGGATTAAGGATTGAGGATTGATGATTGAGGATTGAAGATTGATTATTGATGATTGAAGATTGAGGACTGAGGATTGAGTGTTGTGGATTGAGGACGAGGACTGAGGGTTGAATATTGATGTTTGAGGTCTGAGGATTAAGGATTGAGGGTTGAGAATTGAGGATTGAGGATTGAGGATTGAGGATTGAAGATTGAGTATTGTGTATTGAGGATTGAAGTATGAGGATTGAGGATTGAGGTTTGAGGATAGAGGATTGCAGATTGAGTATTGAGGATTGAAGATAGAGGTTTGAGGATTGAGGATTGAAGATTGAGGATTGAGGATTGAGGATTGAGGATTGAGGATTGAAGATTGAGTATTGAGCATTGAAGGTTGAGGATTGAGGATTGAGGATTGAGGATTGAAGATTGAGAATTGAAGATTGAGTATTGAGGGTTGAAGATTGAGGATTGCGAATTGAGGATTGAGGATTGAGGATTGAGGATTGAAGATTGAATATTGATGATTGAATATTGAGGACTGAGGATTGAGTGTTGTGGATTGAGGACGAGGACTGAGGGTTGAATATTGATGTTTGAGGTCTGAGGATTAAGGATTGAGTGTTGAGAATTGAGGATTGAGGATTGAGGATTGAGGATTGAAGATTTAGTATTGAGGATTGAAAGTTGAGGATCGTGGATTGAGAACGGAGGATTGAGGATTGAATATTGATAATTGGGGACTGAGTGTTGAGGGTTGAGTGATGAGAATTGACGGTTGAGGATAGAGACTTGAAGATTGGAGATTGAGTATTGAGTTTTGAAATCTGTGAATTGATCATATTCTATTGAGGATTGAGGATTGACAACCGATTGTTGAGGACTGAGGGCTGAAGATTGAGGATTCAGGATTGAGGATTCAGGACTGATGTTTGAGGACTGAGGATTGAGGATTGAGGATTGAGGATTGACGACTGAGGAATGAGGATCGAGGATTGAGGATTGAATATTGAGGATTGAGGAATGAGGATTGAGGATTGAGGACTAAGGATTGAAGATTGGGGATTGAGGATCTATGATTGGAGATCGATTATTGAGGATTGAAGATTGAGGATAGACGATTGAGGATTGAGGATTGAGAATTGAGGATGAGGACTGATGGTTGAGGATTGAGGTTTGATGAATGAGGATTGAGGATTGAGGATTGAGGATTGGGGATTGAAGATTGAGTATTGAGGATTGAAGATTGAGAATTCAGGATTGAGGATTGAGGATTGAGTATTGAAGATTGAGGATTGAGGATTGAGGATTGAGAATTGAGGATTGAGGATTGAGGATTGAGGATTGAAGATTGAGGATTGAGGATTGAGGATTGAGGATTGAGGATTGAGGATTGAGGATTGAAGATTGAATATTGATGATTGAAGATTGAGGATTGAGGATTGAGTGTTGTGGATTGAGGACGAGAACTGAGCGTTGAATATTGATGTTTGAGGTCTGAGGATTGATAATTGAGGATTGAGAATTGAGGATTGAGGATTGAGGTTTGAAGATTGAGGATTGGGTATTGAGGATTGAAGAATGAGCATTGAGGATTGAGGATTGAGGATTGAGGATTGCAGATTGAGTATTGAGGATTGAGGATTGAGGATTGAGCATTGAGGATTGAGGATTGAGGATTGAGGATTGAGGATTGAGGATTGAAGGTTGAGTATTGTGGATTGAAGGTTGAGGATTGAGGATTGAGGATTGACAATTGAGGATTGAGAATTGAAGATTGAGGATTGAGGATTGAAATTGAGTATTGAGGATTGAAGATTGAGGATTGAGATTTGATTATTGAATATTGTGGATTGAGTATCGAACCATGCGAATTCAGGATATTCTATTGAGTATTGAGAATTGAGGATTGATGGTTGAGTATTGAGGTTTGTTGGCTGAGGGTTGTGTGTTGAATATTGAGGATTGGGGATTGAGGATTGAGGACTGAGGATTGAGGATTGAAGATTGAGTATTGATGATTGAATATTGAGGATTGAGGATTGAGGTTTGAGGATTGAGGATCGAGGATTGAGGATTGAGGATTGAGGATTGAAGATTCAGTATTGAAGATTGAGGATTGAGTATTGAGGGTTGAGGATTGGGAATTGAGGATTGAAGACTGAATATTGATGATTGAATATTGAGGATTGAGGATTGATGGTTGTGGATAGAGGACGAGGACTGAGGGTTGAATATTGATGTTTGCGGTCTGAGGATTGAGGATTGAGGATTGAGAATTGAGGATTGAGGATTGAGGATTGAGAATTGAGGATTGAGGATTGAGGATTGAAGATTGAGGATTGGGTATTGAGGATTGAAGAATGAGGATTGAGGATTGAGGATTGAGGATTGACGATTGCAGATTGAGTATTGAGGATTGAGGATTGAGGATTGAGGATTGAGGATTGAGGATCGAGGATTGAGGATTGAGGATTGAGGAGTGAAGATTGAGTATTGAGGATTGAAGATTGAGGATTGGGTATTGAGGATTGAAGAATGAGCATTGAGGATTGAGGATTGACGCTTGAGGATTGCAGATTGAGTATTGAGGATTGAGGATTGAGGATTGAGGATTGAGGATTGTGGATTGAGGATTGAGGATTGAGGATTGAGGATTGAAGATTGGGTATTGAGGATTGAAGATTGAGGATTGAGGATTGAGGATTGATAATTGAGGATTGAGGGTTGAAGACTGAGGATTGAGGATTGAAATTGAGTATTGAGGATTGAAGATTGAGGATTGAGATTTGATTATTGAATATTGTGGTTTGAGTACCGAACCATGCGGATTCAGGATATTCTATTGAGTATTGAGAATTGAGGATTGATGGTTGAGTATTGAGGAATGTTGGCTGAGGGCTGTGTGTTGAATATTGAGGATTGGGGATTGAGGATTGAGGATTGAGTATTGAAGATTGAGTATTGGGTATTGAGGATTGAAGGATGAGGATTGAGGATTGAGGATTGAGGGTTGCGGATTGAGGACCTAGGATTGGAGATTGATTATTGACGATTGATGATTGGGGACTGAGGTTTGAGGATTGAGGATTGCAGATTGAGTATTGAGGATTGAAGATTGAGGATTGAGGATTGAGGATTGAAGATTGAGGATTGAGGATTGAGGATTGAGGATTGAGGGTTGAAGATTGAGTATTGATGATTGAAGATTGAGGATTCAGGATTGAGTACTGAGGATTGAGGATTGAGGATTGAGGATTGAAGATTGAGAATTGAAGATTGAGTATTGAGGACTCAAGGTTGACGATTGAGGATTGAGGATTGAGGATTGAGGACTGAGGATCTAGGATTGGAGATTGATTATTGAGGATTGAAGATTGGGGATTGAGGATTGAGGATTGAGGATATAGGATTGGAGATTGATTAATGAGGATGAAGATTGAGAATTGGGTATTGAGGTTTGAAGAATGAGGATTGAGGATTGAGTATTGAAGATTGAGTATTGATCACCGAGGATTGAGGATTGAGGATTGAGGTTTGAGGATTGAGGATAGAAGATTGAATGTTCAGGATTGAAGATTCACGATTGAGGATTGGCGATTGAGGATGGAGGATGAGGGCTGAGCCTTGAGGATTGAGGTTTGAGTATAGAATCCTGAAAATTCAGGATATTCTATTGAGTATCGAGAATTGAGGATTGATGGTTAGTATTGAGGACTGAGGATTGACGATTGAGTGTTGAAGATTGAGGATTTATGACTGAGGATTGAGGATTGAGGATTGAGGATTGATGATTGAGGATTGAGGATTGAGGATTGAGGATTGGGGATTGAGGATTGAGCATTGAGGCTTGAGGACTGAGGGCTGAGTTTTGAGGATTGAGGATTGAGGGTTGTGGATGAGGGCTGAGGGTTGAGGATTGAGGTTTGAGGACTGTGGACTGAGGATTGATGATTGAGAATTGAGGATTGAGTACTGAGGATTGAAGATTGAGGATTGGGTATTGAGGATTGAAGAATGAGGATTGAGGATTGAGGTTTGAGGATTGAGGATTGAAGATTGAGTATTGAGGATTGAAGACTGACGATTGAGGATTGAGGATTGAGTACTGAGGATTGACGCTTGAGGATTGAGGGTTGAGGATGTAGGATTGAAGAGAGAGGACTGAGTGTTGAGGATTGAGTGTTGAGAATTGATGCTTGAGGTTTGAGATTTGATTATTGAATATTCTGGATTGAGTATTGAACCATAAGGATTCAGGATGTTCTATTGAGTATTGAGAATTGAGGATTGATGGTTGAGTATTGAGGATTGATGGTTGAGGGTTGAGTGATGAATATTGAGGATTGAGGATTAAGGATTGAGGATTGATGATTGAGGATTGAGGATTTAAGATTGAGGATTGGGTATTGAGGATTGAGGAATGAGGATTGACGATTGAGGATTGAGGATTGAGGATTGAAGACTGAGTATTGAGTATTGAAGATTGACGATTGAGGATTAAGGATTAAAGATTGAAGATTAAGGATTGAAGATTGGGGATTGCGGATCTAGGATTGGAGATTGATTATTGAGGATTGAAGATTGAGAATTGAGGATTGAGGATTGAGGGTTGAGGATTTAAGATTGAGGATTGGGTATTGAGGATTGAGGATTGAGGATTGAGGATTGAGTATTGGGGATTGAGAATTGAGGATTGAGGATTGAAGTTGAGTATTGAGGATTGAAGATTGAGGATTGAGACTTGATTATTGAATATTGTGGATTGAGTATTGAACCATGAGTATTCAGAATATTGTATTGAGTATTGAGAATTGAGGATTGATGGTTGAGTATTGAGGATTGATGGCTGAGGGTTGTGTCTTGAATATTGAGGATTGAGGATTGAGGATTGAGGATTGAGGCTGAGGATTGAAGATTGAGGATTGAGGATTGAGGATTGACGATTGAGGATTGAGTATTGGGGATTGAGAATTGAGGATTGAGGATTGAAATTGAGTATTGAGGATTGATGATTGAGGATTGAGACTTGATTATTGAATATTGTGGTTTGAGTATTGAACCATGAGTATTCAGAATATTGTATCGAGTATTGAGACTTGAGGATTGATGGTTGAGTATTGAGGATTGATGGCTGAGGGTTGTGTCTTGAATATTGAGGATTGAGGATTGAGGATTGAGGATAGAGCATTGAGGATTGAATATTGAGTATTGATGATTGAATATTGAGGATTGAGGATTGAGGATTGTGGATTGAGGACTGAGGATTGAGGATTGAGGATTGAGCATTGAGGATTGAAGATTGATGACTGGGGATTGAGGATTGAAGATTGAGTATTAAGGATTGAAGATTGGGGATTGAGGATCTAGGATTGGAGATTGAGTATTGAGGATTGAACATTGAGGCTTGAGGATTGAGAATTGAGGATTGGGGATTGAAGATTGAGTATTGAGGATTGAAGATTGAGGATTGAGGAATGAGGATTGAGGATTGAGGATTGAGGATTGAGGATTGAGGATTGAGGATTCAAGATTGAATATTGATGATTGAAGATTGAGGATTGAGGATTGAAGGTTGTGGATAGAGGACGAGGACTGAGGGTTGAATATTGATGTTTGAGGTCTGAGGATTGAGGATTGAGGATTGAGAATTGTGGATTGAGGATTGAGGATTGAAGATTGAGGATTGGGTACTGAGGATTGAAGAATGAGAATTGAGGATTGAGGATTGAGGATTGAGGATTGCAGATTGAGTATTGAGGATTGAGGATTGAGGATTGAGGATTGAGGATTGAGGATTGAGGATTGAGGATTGTGGATTGAGGATTGAAGATTGAGTATTGAGGATTGAAGATGGAGGATTGAGGATTGAGGATTGAGGATTGAGGATTGAGGTTGAGGATTGAAGATTGAGGATTGGGGATTGAGGATTGACGAAAGAGGATTGAGTATTGGGGATTGAGAATTGAGGATTGAGGATTGAAATTGAGTATTGAGGATTGAAGATTGAGGATTGAGACTTGATTATTGAATATTGTGGATTGAGTATTGAACCATGAGTATTCAGAATATTGTATTGAGTATTGAGAATTGAGGATTGAGGATTGAGGATTGAAGACTGAGTATTGAGGATTGAAGATTGACGATTGAGGATTAAGGATTAAAGATTGAAGATTAAGGATTGAAGATTGGGGATTGCGGATCTAGGATTGGAGATTGATTATTGAGGATTGAAGATTGAGAATTGAGGATTGAGGATTGAGGGTTGAGGATTTAAGATTGAGGATTGGGTATTGAGGATTGAGGAATGAGGATTGACGATTGAGGATTGAGGATTGAGGATTGAAGACTGAGTATTGAGGATTGAAGATTGACGATTGAGGATTAAGGATTAAAGATTGAAGATTAAGGATTGAAGATTGGGGATTGCGGATCTAGGATTGGAGATTGATTATTGAGGATTGAAGATTGAGAATTGAGGATTGAGGATTGAGGATTGAAGATTTAGTATTGATGATTGAAGATTGAGGATTGAGCATTGAAGGTTGTGGATAGAGGACGAGGACTGAGGGTTGAATATTGATGTTTGAGGTCTGAGGATTGAGGATTGAGGATTGAGAATTGAGGATTGAGGATTGAGGATTGAAGATTGAGGATTGGGTATTGAGGATTGAAGAATGAGAATTGAGGATTGAGGATTGAGGATTGAGGATTGCAGATTGAGTATTGAGGATTGAGTATTGTGGATTGAGGACTGAGGATTGAGGATTGAGGATTGAGCATTGAGGATTGAAGATTGATGACTGGGGATTGAGGATTGAAGATTGAGTATTAAGGATTGAAGATTGGGGATTGAGGATCTAGGATTGGAGATTGAGTATTGAGGATTGAACATTGAGGATTGAGGATTGAAGATTGAGGATTGGGTATTGAGGATTGAAGAATGAGGATTGAGGATTGAGGATTGAGGATAGAGGATTGAAGATTGAGTATTGAGGATTGAACATTGAGGCTTGAGGATTGAGAATTGAGGATTGGGGATTGAAGATTGAGTATAGAGGATTGAAGATTGAGGATTGAGGAATGAGGATTGAGGATTGAGGATTGAGGATTGAGGATTGAGGATTGAGGATTGAAGATTGAATATTGATGATTGAAGATTGAGGATTGAGCATTGAAGGTTGTGGATAGAGGACGAGGACTGAGGGTTGAATATTGATGTTTGAGGTCTGAGGATTGAGGATTGAGGATTGAGAATTGAGGATTGAGGATTGAGGATTGAAGATTGAGGATTGGGTATTGAGGATTGAAGAATGAGAATTGAGGATTGAGGATTGAGGATTGAGGATTGCAGATTGAGTATTGAGGATTGAGGATTGAGGATTGAGGATTGAGGATTGAGTATTGGGGATTGAGAATTGAGGATTGAGGATTGAAGTTGAGTATTGAGGATTGAAGATTGAGGATTGAGACTTGATTATTGAATATTGTGGATTGAGTATTGAACCATGAGTATTCAGAATATTGTATTGAGTATTGAGAATTGAGGATTGATGGTTGAGTATTGAGGATTGATGGCTGAGGGTTGTGTCTTGAATATTGAGGATTGAGGATTGAGGATTGAGGATTGAGGCTGAGGATTGAAGATTGAGGATTGAGGATTGAGGATTGACGATTGAGGATTGAGTATTGGGGATTGAGAATTGAGGATTGAGGATTGAAATTGAGTATTGAGGATTGATGATTGAGGATTGAGACTTGATTATTGAATATTGTGGTTTGAGTATTGAACCATGAGTATTCAGAATATTGTATCGAGTATTGAGACTTGAGGATTGATGGTTGAGTATTGAGGATTGATGGCTGACGGTTGTGTCTTGAATATTGAGGATTGAGGATTGAGGATTGAGGATAGAGCATTGAGGATTGAATATTGAGTATTGATGATTGAATATTGAGGATTGAGGATTGAGGATTGTGGATTGAGGACTGAGGATTGAGGATTGAGGATTGAGCATTGAGGATTGAAGATTGATGACTGGGGATTGAGGATTGAAGATTGAGTATTAAGGATTGAAGATTGGGGATTGAGGATCTAGGATTGGAGATTGAGTATTGAGGATTGAACATTGAGGCTTGAGGATTGAGAATTGAGGATTGGGGATTGAAGATTGAGTATTGAGGATTGAAGATTGAGGATTGAGGAATGAGGATTGAGGATTGAGGATTGAGGATTGAGGATTGAGGATTGAGGATTCAAGATTGAATATTGATGATTGAAGATTGAGGATTGAGGATTGAAGGTTGTGGATAGAGGACGAGGACTGAGGGTTGAATATTGATGTTTGAGGTCTGAGGATTGAGGATTGAGGATTGAGAATTGTGGATTGAGGATTGAGGATTGAAGATTGAGGATTGGGTACTGAGGATTGAAGAATGAGAATTGAGGATTGAGGATTGAGGATTGAGGATTGCAGATTGAGTATTGAGGATTGAGGATTGAGGATTGAGGATTGAGGATTGAGGATTGAGGATTGAGGATTGTGGATTGAGGATTGAAGATTGAGTATTGAGGATTGAAGATGGAGGATTGAGGATTGAGGATTGAGGATTGAGGATTGAGGTTGAGGATTGAAGATTGAGGATTGGGGATTGAGGATTGACGATTGAGGATTGAGTATTGGGGATTGAGAATTGAGGATTGAGGATTGAAATTGAGTATTGAGGATTGAAGATTGAGGATTGAGACTTGATTATTGAATATTGTGGATTGAGTATTGAACCATGAGTATTCAGAATATTGTATTGAGTATTGAGAATTGAGGATTGATGGTTGAGTAATGAAGATTGATGGCTGAGGGTTGTGTCTTGAATATTGAGGATTGAGGATTGAGGATTGAGGATAGAGCATTGAGGACTGAAGATTGATGACTGGGGATTGAGGATTGAAGATTGAGTATTAAGGATTGAAGATTGGGGATTGAGGATCTAGGATTGGAGATTGAGTATTGAGGATTGAACATTGAGGCTTGAGGATTGAGAATTGAGGATTGGGGATTGAAGATTGAGTATTGATGATTGAATATTGAGGATTGAGGATTGAGGTTTGAGGATTGAGGACGAGGACTGACGGTTGAAGATTGAGGTTTGAGGATTGAGGATTGTGGATTGAAGACTGAGGATTGAGGATTGAGGATTGAGCATTGAGGATTGAAGATTGACGACTGGGGATTGAGGATTGAAGATTGAGTATTAAGGATTGAAGATTGGGGATTGAGGATCTAGGATTGGAGATTGATTATTGAGGATTGAAGATTGAGGATTGAGGATTGAGGATTGAGAATTGAGAATTGAGGATGAGGACTGAGGGTTGAGGACTGAGGTTTGAGGAATGAGGATTGAGGGTTGAGGATTGAGGATTGAGGATTGAAGATTGAGGATTGAGTATTGAAGATTGAGTATTGATGCCTGAGGACTGAGGATCGAGGATTGAGGATTGAGGATTGGAGATTGATTATTGAGGATTGAAGATTGAGGATTGAGGATTGAGGATTGAGAATTGAGTATGAGTACTGAGGGTTGAGGATTGAGGTTTGAGGGATGAGGATTGAGGGTTGGGGAATGAGGATTGAAGATTGAGGATTGAGGATTGAGCATTGAAGATTGAGTATTGATGCCTGAGGATTGAGGATTGAGGATTGATGATTGAGGATCGAGGATTGGGGATTGAGAATTGAGGATTGAGGATTGAAATTGAGTATTGAGGATTGATGATTGAGGATTGAGACTTGATTATTGAATATTGTGGTTTGAGTATTGAACCATGAGTATTCAGAATATTGTATTGAGTATTGAGAATTGAGGATTGATGGTTGAGTATTGAGGATTGATGGCTGAGGGTTGTGTCTTGAATATTGAGGATTGAGGATTGAGGATTGAAGATAGAGCATTGAGGATTGAATATTGAGTATTGATGATTGAATATTGAGGATTGAGGATTGAGGTTTGAGGATTGAGGACGAGGACTTACGGTTGAAGAATGATGTTTGAGGATTGAGGATTGTGAATTGAGGACTGAGGATTGAGGATTGAGGATTGATCATTGAGGATTGAAGATTGATGACTGGGGATTGAGGATTGAAGATTGAGTATTAAGGATTGAAGATTGGGGATTGAGGATCTAGGATTGGAGATTGAGTATTGAGGATTGAACATTGAGGCTTGAGGATTGAGAATTGAGGATTGGGGATTGAAGATTGAGTATTGAGGATTGAAGATTGAGGATTGAGGAATGAGGATTGAGGATTGAGGATTGAGGATTGAGGATTGAGGATTGAGGATTGAAGATTGAATATTGATGATTGAAGATTGAGGATTGAGGATTGAAGGTTGTGGATAGAGGACGAGGACTGAGGGTTGAATATTGATGTTTGAGGTCTGAGGATTGAGGATTGAGGATTGAGAATTGAGGATTGAGGATTGGGGATTGAAGATTGAGGATTGGGTATTGAGGATTGAAGAATGAGTATTGAGGATTGAGGATTGAGGATTGAGGATTGCAGATTGAGTATTGAGGATTGAGGATTGAGGATTGAAGATTGAGGATTGAGGATTGAGGATTGAGGATTGAGGATTGAGGATTGAAGATTGAGTATTAATGATTGAAGATTGAGGATTGAGGATTGAGGATTGAGGATTGAGGTTGTGGATTGAAGATTGAGGATTGGGGATTGCGGATTGACGATTGAGGATTGAGTATTGGGGATTGAGAATTGAGGATTGAGGATTGAAATTGAGTATTGAGGATTGAAGATTGAGGATTGAGACTTGATTATTGAATATTGTGGATTGAGTATTGAACCATGAGTATTCAGAATATTGTATTGAGTATTGAGAATTGAGGATTGATGGTTGAGTATTGAGGATTGATGGCTGAGGGTTGTGTCTTGAATATTGAGGATTCAGGATTGAGGATTGAGGATAGAGCATTGAGGATTGAAGATTGAGTATTGATGATTGAAGATTGAGGATTGAGGATTGAGGATTGAGGATTGAGGTTGAGGATTGAAGATTGACGATTGGGGATTGAGGATTGACGATTGAGGATTGAGTATCGGGGATTGAGTATTGAGGATTGAGGATTGAAATTGAGTATTGAGGATTGAAGATTGAGGATTGAGACTTGATTATTGAATATTGTGGATTGAGTATTGAACCATGAGTATTCAGAATATTGTATTGAGTATTGAGAATTGAGGATTGATGGTTGAGTATTGAAGATTGATGGCTGAGGGTTGTGTCTTGAATATTGAGGATTGAGGATTGAGGATTGAGGATAGAGCATTGAGGATTGAAGATTGAGTATTGATGATTGAAGATTGAGGATTGAGGATTGAGTATTGAGGATTGAGGTTGAGGATTGAAGATTGACGATTGGGGATTGGGGATTGTCGATTGAGGATTGAGTATTGGGGATTGAGAATTGAGGATTGAGGATTGAAATTGAGTATTGAGGATTGAAGATTGAGGATTGAGACTTGATTATTGAATAATGTGGATTGAGTATTGAACCATGAGTATTCAGAATATTGTATTGAGTATTGAGAATTGAGGATTGATGGGTGAGTTTTGAGGATTGATGTCTGAGGGTTGTGTCTTGAATATTGAGGATTGAGGATTGAGGATTGAGGATAGAGCATTGAGGATTGAAGATTGAGTATTGATGATTGAATATTGAGGATTGAGGATTGAGGTTTGAGGATTGAGGACGAGGACTGACGGTTGAAGATTGAGGTTTGAGGATTGAGGATTGTGGATTGAAGACTGAGGATTGAAGATTGAGGATTGAGCATTGAGGTTTGAAGATTGATGACTGGGGATTGAGGATTGAAGATTGAGTATTAAGGATTGAAGATTGGGGATTGAGGATCTAGGATTGGAGATTGATTATTGAGGATTGAAGATTGAGGATTGAGGCTTGAGGATTGAGAATTGAGAATTGAGGATGAGGACTGAGGGTTGAGGACTGAGGTTTGAGGAATGAGGATTGAGGTTTGAGGATTGAGGATTGAGGATTGAAGATTGAGGATTGAGGATTGAGGATTGAGGATTGAGGGTTGGGGATTGAAGATTGAATATTGATGATTGAAGATTGAGGATTGAGGATTGAGTATTGAGGATTGCAGATTGAGTATTGAGGATTGAGGATTCAGGATTGAGGATTGAGGATTGTGGATTGAGGATTGAGGATTGAGGATTGAGGATTGAATATTGAGTATTGAGGATTGAAGGTTGAGGATTGAGGATTGAGGATTGAGGATTGAGTGTTGGGGATTGAAGATTGAATATTGATGATTGAAGATTGAGGATTGAGGATTGAGTATTGAGGATTGCAGATTGAGTATTGAGGATTGAGGATGAGGATTGAGGATTGTGGATTGAGGATTGAGGATTGAGGATTGAGGATTGAATATTGAGTATTGAGGATTGAAGGTTGAGGATTGAGGATTGAGGATTGATAATTGAGGATTGAGGATTGAAGATTGAGGATTGAGGATTGAAATTGAGTATTGAGGATTGAAGATTGAGGATTGAGATTTGATTATTGAATATTGTGGTTTGAGTACCGAACCATGCGGATTCAGGATATTCTATTGAGTATTGAGAATTGAGGATTGATGGTTGAGTATTGAGGAATGTTGGCTGAGGGTTGTGTGTTCAATATTGAGGATTGGGGATTGAGGACTGAGGTTTGAGGAATGAGGATTGAGGGTTGAGGATTGAGCATTGAGGATTGAGGATTGAGGATTGGGTATTGAAGATTGAGTATTGATGCCTGAGGACGGAGGATCGAGGGTTGAGGATTGAGGATTGGAGATTGATTATTGAGGATTGAAGATTGAGGATTGAGGATTGAGGATTGAGAATTGAGAATTGAGTATGAGGACTGAGGGTTGAGGATTGAGGTTTGAGGGATGAGGATTGAGGGTTGGGGAATGAGGATTGAGGATTGAGGATTGAGGATTGAGCATTGAAGATTGAGTATTGATGCCTGAGGATTGAGGATTGAGGATTGATGATTGAGGATCGAGGATTGAAGATTGAGAATTGAGGATTGAAGGTTGAGGATTGAGGATTGAGGATTGAGGATGGAGGATGAGGGCTGATGGTTGAGGATTGAGGATTGAGAATTGAGGATTGAGGATTGAGGATTGAGGATTGAGGATTGAGGATTGAGAATTGAGGATGAGGACTGATGGTTGAGGATTGAGGTTTGATGAATGAGGATTGAGGATTGAGGATTGAGGATTGGGGATTCAAGATTGTGTATTGAGGATTGAGGATTGAGAATTCAGGATTGAGTATTGAGGATTGAGGATTGAAGATTGAGGATTGAGTATTGAGGATTGAAGGTTGAGTATTGAGGATTGAATATTGAGGATTGTGGATTGAGGATTGAGGATTGACGACTGAGGAATGAGGATCGAGGATTGAGGATTGAATATTGAGGATTGAGGATTTAGGATTGAGGATTGAGGACTAAGGATTGAAGATTGGGGATTGAGGATCTATGATTGGAGATCGATTATTGAGGATTGAAGATTGAGGATAGAGGATTGAGGATTGAGGATTGAGAATTGAGGATGAGGACTGATGGTAGAGGATTGAGGTTTGATGAATGAGGATTGAGGATTGAGGATTGAGGATTGGGGATTGAAGATTGAGTATTGAGGATTGAGGATTGAGAATTCAGGATTGAGGATTGAGGATTGAGTATTGAAGATTGAGGATTGAGGATTGAGGATTGAGGATTGAGGATTGAGGATTGAGGATTGAGGATTGAAGATTGAGGATTGAGGATTGAGGATTGAGGATTGAGGATTGAGGATTGAGGATTGAAGATTGAATATTGATGATTGAAGATAGAGTATTGAGGATTGAGTGTTGTGGATTGAGGACGAGAACTGAGGGTTGAATATTGATGTTTGAGGTCTGAGGATTGATAATTGAGGATTGAGAATTGAGGATTGAGGATTGAGGTTTGAAGATTGAGGATTGGGTATTGAGGATTGAAGAATGAGCATTGAGGATTGAGGATTGAGGATTGAGGATTGCAGATTGAGTATTGAGGATTGAGGATTGAGGATTGAGGATTGAGGATTGAGGATTGAGGATTGAGGATTGAGGATTGAGGATTGAAGGTTGAGTATTGAGGATCGAAGGTTGAGGATTGAGGATTGAGGATTGACAATTGAGGATTGAGGATTGAAGATTGATGATTGAGGATTGAAATTGAGTATTGAGGATTGAGGATTGAGGATTGAGATTTGATTATTGAATATTGTGGGTTGAGTATCGAACCATGCGAATTCAGGATATTCTATTGAGTATTGAGAATTGAGGATTGATGGTTGAGTATTGAGGATTGTTGGCTGAGGGTTGTGTGTTGAATATTGAGGATTGGGGATTGAGGATTGAGGATTGAGGATTGAGGATTGAAGATTGAGTATTGATGATTGAATATTGAGGATTGAGGATTGAGGTTTGAGGATTGAGGATCGAGGATTGAGGATTGAGGATTGAGGATTGAGGATTGAAGATTGAGTATTGAAGATTGAGGATTGAGTATTGAGGGTTGAGGATTGGGAATTGAGGATTGAATATTGAATATTGATGATTGAAGATTGAGGATTGAGGATTGATGGTTGTGGATAGAGGACGAGGACTGAGGGTTGAATATTGATGTTTGCGGTCTGAGGATTGAGGATTGAGGATTGAGAATTGAGGATTTAGGATTGAGAATTGAAGATTGAGGATTGGGTATTGTGGATTGAAGAATGAGGATTGAGGATTGAGGATTGAGGATTGAGGATTGCAGATTGAGTATTGAGGATTGAGGATTGAGGATTGAGGATTGAGGATTGAGTAGTGAAGATTGAGTATTGAGGATTGAAGATTGAGGATTGGGTATTGAGGATTGAAGAATGAGCATTGAGGATTGAGGATTGACGCTTGAGGATTGCAGATTGAGTATTGAGGATTGAGGATTGAGGATTGAGGATTGAGGGTTGTGGATTGAGGATTGAGGATTGAGGATTGAGGATTGAAGATTGAGTATTGAGGATTGAAGATTGAGGATTGAGGATTGAGGATTGATAATTGAGTATTGAGGGTTGAAGATTGAGGATTGAGGATTGAAATTGAGTATTGAGGATTGAAGATTGAGGATTGAGATTTGATTATTGAATATTGTGGTTTGAGTACCGAACCATGCGGATTCAGGATATTCTATTGAGTATTGAGAATTGAGGATTGATGGTTGAGTATTGAGGAATGTTGGCTGAGGGTTGTGTGTTGAATATTGAGGATTGGGGATTGAGGATTGAGGATTGAGTATTGAAGATTGAGGATTGGGTATTGAGGATGACGATTGAGGATTGAGGATTGAGGGTTGCGGATTGAGGACCTAGGATTGGAGATTGATTATTGACGATTGATGATTGGGGATTGAGGATTGAGGATTGAGGATCTAGGATTGGTAATCGATTATTGAGGATTGAGGTTTGAGGTCTGAGGACTGCGGATTGAGAATTGAGAATTGAGGATTGAGCATTGAGGATTGAAGATTGAGAATGGGGGACTGAGTGTTGAGGGTTGAGTGATGAGAATTGAAAGTTTGTGGATAGAGATTTTAAGATTGCAGACTGTGTATTGAGTATTGAAAGGTGTGAATTGACGATATTGTATTGAGGATTGAGAACTGACGAATGATTGTTGAGGACTGAGGACTGAAGGTTGAGGATTCAGGATTGTGGATACAGGATTGAGGTTTGAGGATGGAGAATTGAGGATTGAGTATTGAGGATTGAGGATTGAGGATTGAGGATTGAGGATTGACGATTGAGGATTGGGTATTGTGGATTGAACATTGAGGATTGAGGATTGAGGATTGAGGATTGAGGATTGAGGACTGAATATTGAATATTGATGATTGATGATTGAGGATTGAGGATTGAGGGTTGTGAATTGAGGACGAGGACTGAGGGTTGAGTATTGATGTGTGAGGTCTGAGGATTGAGAATTGAGGATTGAGGATTGAGGATTGAAGATTGAGGATTGAGGATTGGGGATTGAAGATTGAGTATTGAGGATTGAAGATTGAGGATTGAGAATTGAGGATTGAGGATTGAGGATTGAAGAATGAGGATTGAGGATTGAGGATTGAGAATTGAGGATTGAAGATTGAGTATTGAGGATTGAACATTGAGGATTGAGGATTGAGAATTGAGGATTGGGGATTGAAGATTGAGTATTGAGGATTGAAGTTTGAGGATTGAGGATTGCGGATTGAGGACTGAGGATTGAGGATTGAGGTTTGAGGACTGAGGACTGAGGATTGATGATTGAGAATTGAGGATTGAGTTTTGAGGATTGAAGATTGAGGATTGGGTATTGAGGATTGAAGAATGAGGATTGAGGATTGAGGTTTGAGGATTGAGGATTGAAGATTGAGTATTGAGGATTGAACACTGACGATTGAGGATTGAGGATTGAGGACTGAGGATTGACGCTTGAGGATTGAGGGTTGAGGATGTAGGATTGAGGAGAGAGGACTGAGTGTTGAGGATTGAGTGTTGAGAATTGATGCTTGAGGTTTGAGATTTGATTATTGAATATTCTGGATTGAGTATTGAACCATAAGGATTCAGGATGTTCTATTGAGTATTGAGAATTGAGGATTGATGGTTGAGTATTGAGGATTGATGGTTGAGGGTTGAGTGATGAATATTGAGGATTGAGGATTAAGGATTGAGGATTGATGATTGAGGATTGAAGATTGATTACTGATGATTGAAGATTGAGGACTGAGGATTGAGTGTTGTGGATTGAGGACGAGGACTGAGGGTTGAATATTGATGTTTGAGGTCTGAGGATTAAGGATTGAGGGTTGAGAATTGAGGATTGAGGATTGAGGATTGAAGATTGAGGATTGTGTATTGAGGATTGAAGTATGAGGATTGAGGATTGAGGTTTGAGGATTGAGGATTGAAGATTGAGGATAGAGGATTGAGGATTGAGGATTGAGGATTGAAGATTGAGGAAAGAGGATTGAGGATTGAGGATTGAGGATTGACGATTGAGGATTGAGGATTGAAGATTTAATATTGATGATTGAAGATTGAGGATTGAGCATTGAAGGTTGTGGATAGAGGACGAGGTCTGAGGGTTGAATATTGATGTTTGAGGTCTGAGGATTGAGGATTGAGGATTGAGAATTGAGGATTGAGGATTGAGGATTGAAGATTGAGGATTGGTTATTGAGGATTGAAGAATGAGAATTGAGGATTGAGGATTGAGGATTGAGGATTGCAGATTGAGTATTGAGGATTGAGTACTGTGGATTGAGGACTGAGGATTGAGGATTGAGGATTGAGCATTGAGGATTGAAGATTGATGACTGGGGATTGAGGATTGAAGATTGAGTATTAAGGATTGAAGATTGGGGATTGAGGATCTAGGATTGGAGATTGAGTATTGAGGACTGAACATTGAGGATTGAGGATTGAAGATTGAGGATTGGGTATTGAGGATTGAAGAATGAGGATTGAGGATTGAGGATTGAGGATTGACGACTGAGGAATGAGGATCGAGGATTGAGGATTGAATATTGAGGATTGAGGAATGAGGATTGAGGATTGAGGACTAAGGATTGAAGATTGGGGATTGAGGATCTATGATTGGAGATCGATTATTGAGGATTGAAGATTGAGGATAGACGATTGAGGATTGAGGATTGAGAATTGAGGATGAGGACTGATGGTTGAGGATTGAGGTTTGATGAATGAGGATTGAGGATTGAGGATTGAGGATTGGGGATTGAAGATTGAGTATTGAGGATTGAAGATTGAGAATTCAGGATTGAGGATTGAGGATTGAGTATTGAAGATTGAGGATTGAGGATTGAGGATTGAGGATTGAGGATTGAGGATTGAGGATTGAGGATTGAAGATTGAGGATTGAGGATTGAGGATTGAGGATTGAGGATTGAGGATTGAGGATTGAAGATTGAATATTGATGATTGAAGATTGAGGATTGAGGATTGAGTGTTGTGGATTGAGGACGAGAACTGAGGGTTGAATATTGATGTTTGAGGTCTGAGGATTGATAATTGAGGATTGAGAATTGAGGATTGAGGATTGAGGTTTGAAGATTGAGGATTGGGTATTGAGGATTGAAGAATGAGCATTGAGGATTGAGGATTGAGGATTGAGGATTGCAGATTGAGTATTGAGGATTGAGGATTGAGGATTGAGCATTGAGGATTGAGGATTGAGGATTGAGGATTGAGGATTGAGGATTGAAGGTTGAGTATTGTGGATTGAAGGTTGAGGATTGAGGATTGAGGATTGACAATTGAGGATTGAGAATTGAAGATTGAGGATTGAGGATTGAAATTGAGTATTGAGGATTGAAGATTGAGGATTGAGATTTGATTATTGAATATTGTGGATTGAGTATCGAACCATGCGAATTCAGGATATTCTATTGAGTATTGAGAATTGAGGATTGATGGTTGAGTATTGAGGTTTGTTGGCTGAGGGTTGTGTGTTGAATATTGAGGATTGGGGATTGAGGATTGAGGACTGAGGATTGAGGATTGAAGATTGAGTATTGATGATTGAATATTGAGGATTGAGGATTGAGGTTTGAGGATTGAGGATCGAGGATTGAGGATTGAGGATTGAGGATTGAAGATTGAGTATTGAAGATTGAGGATTGAGTATTGAGGGTTGAGGATTGGGAATTGAGGATTGAAGACTGAATATTGATGATTGAATATTGAGGATTGAGGATTGATGGTTGTGGATAGAGGACGAGGACTGAGGGTTGAATATTGATGTTTGCGGTCTGAGGATTGAGGATTGAGGATTGAGAATTGAGGATTGAGGATTGAGGATTGAGAATTGAGGATTGAGGATTGAGGATTGAAGATTGAGGATTGGGTATTGAGGATTGAAGAATGAGGATTGAGGATTGAGGATTGAGGATTGAGGATTGCAGATTGAGTATTGAGGATTGAGGATTGAGGATTGAGGATTGAGGATTGAGGATCGAGGATTGAGGATTGAGGATTGAGGAGTGAAGATTGAGTATTGAGGATTGAAGATTGAGGATTGGGTATTGAGGATTGAAGAATGAGCATTGAGGATTGAGGATTGACGCTTGAGGATTGCAGATTGAGTATTGAGGATTGAGGATTGAGGATTGAGGATTGAGGATTGTGGATTGAGGATTGAGGATTGAGGATTGAGGATTGAAGATTGGGTATTGAGGATTGAAGATTGAGGATTGAGGATTGAGGATTGATAATTGAGGATTGAGGGTTGAAGACTGAGGATTGAGGATTGAAATTGAGTATTGAGGATTGAAGATTGAGGATTGAGATTTGATTATTGAATATTGTGGTTTGAGTACCGAACCATGCGGATTCAGGATATTCTATTGAGTATTGAGAATTGAGGATTGATGGTTGAGTATTGAGGAATGTTGGCTGAGGGCTGTGTGTTGAATATTGAGGATTGGGGATTGAGGATTGAGGATTGAGTATTGAAGATTGAGTATTGGGTATTGAGGATTGAAGGATGAGGATTGAGGATTGAGGATTGAGGGTTGCGGATTGAGGACCTAGGATTGGAGATTGATTATTGACGATTGATGATTGGGGACTGAGGTTTGAGGATTGAGGATTGCAGATTGAGTATTGAGGATTGAAGATTGAGGATTGAGGATTGAGGATTGAAGATTGAGGATTGAGGATTGAGGATTGAGGATTGAGGGTTGAAGATTGAGTATTGAGGATTGAAGATTGAGGATTCAGGATTGAGTACTGAGGATTGAGGATTGAGGATTGAGGATTGAAGATTGAGAATTGAAGATTGAGTATTGAGGACTCAAGGTTGACGATTGAGGATTGAGGATTGAGGATTGAGGACTGAGGATCTAGGATTGGAGATTGATTATTGAGGATTGAAGATTGGGGATTGAGGATTGAGGATTGAGGATATAGGATTGGAGATTGATTAATGAGGATGAAGATTGAGAATTGGGTATTGAGGTTTGAAGAATGAGGATTGAGGATTGAGTATTGAAGATTGAGTATTGATCACCGAGGATTGAGGATTGAGGATTGAGGTTTGAGGATTGAGGATAGAAGATTGAATGTTCAGGATTGAAGATTCACGATTGAGGATTGGCGATTGAGGATGGAGGATGAGGGCTGAGGCTTGAGGGTTGAGGTTTCAGTATTGAATCCTGAGAATTCAGGATATTCTATTGAGTATCGAGAATTGAGGATTGATGGTTAGTATTGAGGATTGAGGATTGAGGATTGAGTGTTGAAGATTGAGGATTGATGATTGAAGATTGAGGATTGGGGATTGAGGATTGAGGAATGAGCATTGAAGATTGAGGATTGGTGATTGAGGATTGAGGATTGAGGATTGGGGATTGAGGATTGAGCATTGAGGTTTGAGGACTGAGTGCTGAGGATTGAGGATTGAGGATTGAGGATTGAAGATTGAGTATTGGGGATTGAATATTGAGGATTGAGGATTGAGGATTGAGAATGAGGGCTGAGGGTTGAGGATTGAGGTTTGAGTATAGAATCCTGAAAATTCAGGATATTCTATTGAGTATCGAGAATTGAGGATTGATGGTTAGTATTGAGGACTGAGGATTGACGATTGAGTGTTGAAGATTGAGGATTTATGACTGAGGATTGAGGATTGAGGATTGAGGATTGATGATTGAGGATTGAGGATTGAGGATTGGGGATTGAGGATTGAGCATTGAGGCTTGAGGACTGAGGGCTGAGTTTTGAGGATTGAGGATTGATGGTTGTGGATGAGGGCTGAGGGTTGAGGATTGAGGTTTGAGGACTGTGGACTGAGGATTGATGATTGAGAATTGAGGATTGAGTACTGAGGATTGAAGATTGAGGATTGGGTATTGAGGATTGAAGAATGAGGATTGGGGATTGAGGTTTGAGGATTGAGGATTGAAGATTGAGTATTGAGGATTGAAGACTGACGATTGAGGATTGAGGATTGAGTACTGAGGATTGGCGCTTGAGGATTGAGGGTTGAGGATGTAGGATTGAAGAGAGAGGACTGAGTGTTGAGGATTGAGTGTTGAGAATTGATGCTTGAGGTTTGAGATTTGATTATTGAATATTCTGGATTGAGTATTGAACCATAAGGATTCAGGATGTTCTATTGAGTATTGAGAATTGAGGATTGATGGTTGAGTATTGAGGATTGATGGTTGAGGGTTGAGTGATGAATATTGAGGATTGAGGATTAAGGATTGAGGATTGATGATTGAGGATTGAGGATTTAAGATTGAGGATTGGGTATTGAGGATTGAGGAATGAGGATTGAAGATTGATGACTGGGGATTGAGGATTGAAGATTGAGTATTAAGGATTGAAGATTGGGGATTGAGGATCTAGGATTGGAGATTGAGTATTGAGGATTGAACATTGAGGATTGAGGATTGAAGATTGAGGATTGGGTATTGAGGATTGAAGAATGAGGATTGAGGATTGAGGATTGAGGATAGAGGATTGAAGATTGAGTATTGAGGATTGAACATTGAGGCTTGAGGATTGAGAATTGAGGATTGGGGATTGAAGATTGAGTATAGAGGATTGAAGATTGAGGATTGAGGAATGAGGATTGAGGATTGAGGATTGAGGATTGAGGATTGAGGATTGAGGATTGAAGATTGAATATTGATGATTGAAGATTGAGGATTGAGCATTGAAGGTTGTGGATAGAGGACGAGGACTGAGGGTTGAATATTGATGTTTGAGGTCTGAGGATTGAGGATTGAGGATTGAGAATTGAGGATTGAGGATTGAGGATTGAAGATTGAGGGTTGGGTATTGAGGATTGAAGTATGAGAATTGAGGATTGAGGATTGAGGATTGAGGATTGCAGATTGAGTATTGAGGATTGAGGATTGAGGATTGAGGATTGAGGATTGAGTATTGGGGATTGAGAATTGAGGATTGAGGATTGAAGTTGAGTATTGAGGATTGAAGATTGAGGATTGAGACTTGATTATTGAATATTGTGGATTGAGTATTGAACCATGAGTATTCAGAATATTGTATTGAGTATTGAGAATTGAGGATTGATGGTTGAGTATTGAGGATTGATGGCTGAGGGTTGTGTCTTGAATATTGAGGATTGAGGATTGAGGATTGAGGATTGAGGCTGAGGATTGAAGATTGAGGATTGAGGATTGAGGATTGACGATTGAGGATTGAGTATTGGGGATTGAGAATTGAGGATTGAGGATTGAAATTGAGTATTGAGGATTGATGATTGAGGATTGAGACTTGATTATTGAATATTGTGGTTTGAGTATTGAACCATGAGTATTCAGAATATTGTATCGAGTATTGAGACTTGAGGATTGATGGTTGAGTATTGAGGATTGATGGCTGAGGGTTGTGTCTTGAATATTGAGGATTGAGGATTGAGGATTGAGGATAGAGCATTGAGGATTGAATATTGAGTATTGATGATTGAATATTGAGGATTGAGGATTGAGGATTGTGGATTGAGGACTGAGGATTGAGGATTGAGGATTGAGCATTGAGGATTGAAGATTGATGACTGGGGATTGAGGATTGAAGATTGAGTATTAAGGATTGAAGATTGGGGATTGAGGATCTAGGATTGGAGATTGAGTATTGAGGATTGAACATTGAGGCTTGAGGATTGAGAATTGAGGATTGGGGATTGAAGATTGAGTATTGAGGATTGAAGATTGAGGATTGAGGAATGAGGATTGAGGATTGAGGATTGAGGATTGAGGATTGAGGATTGAGGATTCAAGATTGAATATTGATGATTGAAGATTGAGGATTGAGGATTGAAGGTTGTGGATAGAGGACGAGGACTGAGGGTTGAATATTGATGTTTGAGGTCTGAGGATTGAGGATTGAGGATTGAGAATTGTGGATTGAGGATTGAGGATTGAAGATTGAGGATTGGGTACTGAGGATTGAAGAATGAGAATTGAGGATTGAGGATTGAGGATTGAGGATTGCAGATTGAGTATTGAGGATTGAGGATTGAGGATTGAGGATTGAGGATTGAGGATTGAGGATTGAGGATTGTGGATTGAGGATTGAAGATTGAGTATTGAGGATTGAAGATGGAGGATTGAGGATTGAGGATTGAGGATTGAGGATTGAGGTTGAGGATTGAAGATTGAGGATTGGGGATTGAGGATTGACGATTGAGGATTGAGTATTGGGGATTGAGAATTGAGGATTGAGGATTGAAATTGAGTATTGAGGATTGAAGATTGAGGATTGAGACTTGATTATTGAATATTGTGGATTGAGTATTGAACCATGAGTATTCAGAATATTGTATTGAGTATTGAGAATTGAGGATTGATGGTTGAGTAATGAAGATTGATGGCTGAGGGTTGTGTCTTGAATATTGAGGATTGAGGATTGAGGATTGAGGATAGAGCATTGAGGACTGAAGATTGATGACTGGGGATTGAGGATTGAAGATTGAGTATTAAGGATTGAAGATTGGGGATTGAGGATCTAGGATTGGAGATTGAGTATTGAGGATTGAACATTGAGGCTTGAGGATTGAGAATTGAGGATTGGGGATTGAAGATTGAGTATTGATGATTGAATATTGAGGATTGAGGATTGAGGTTTGAGGATTGAGGACGAGGACTGACGGTTGAAGATTGAGGTTTGAGGATTGAGGATTGTGGATTGAAGACTGAGGATTGAGGATTGAGGATTGAGCATTGAGGATTGAAGATTGACGACTGGGGATTGAGGATTGAAGATTGAGTATTAAGGATTGAAGATTGGGGATTGAGGATCTAGGATTGGAGATTGATTATTGAGGATTGAAGATTGAGGATTGAGGATTGAGGATTGAGAATTGAGAATTGAGGATGAGGACTGAGGGTTGAGGACTGAGGTTTGAGGAATGAGGATTGAGGGTTGAGGATTGAGGATTGAGGATTGAAGATTGAGGATTGAGTATTGCAGATTGAGTATTGATGCCTGAGGACTGAGGATCGAGGATTGAGTATTGAGGATTGGAGATTGATTATTGAGGATTGAAGATTGAGGATTGAGGATTGAGGATTGAGAATTGAGAATTGAGTATGAGTACTGAGGGTTGAGGATTGAGGTTTGAGGGATGAGGATTGAGGGTTGGGGAATGAGGATTGAAGATTGAGGATTGAGGATTGAGCATTGAAGATTGAGTATTGATGCCTGAGGATTGAGGATTGAGGATTGATGATTGAGGATCGAGGATTGGGGATTGAGAATTGAGGATTGAGGATTGAAATTGAGTATTGAGGATTGATGATTGAGGATTGAGACTTGATTATTGAATATTGTGGTTTGAGTATTGAACCATGAGTATTCAGAATATTGTATTGAGTATTGAGAATTGAGGATTGATGGTTGAGTATTGAGGATTGATGGCTGAGGGTTGTGTCTTGAATATTGAGGATTTAGGATTGAGGATTGAAGATAGAGCATTGAGGATTGAATATTGAGTATTGATGATTGAATATTGAGGATTGAGGATTGAGGTTTGAGGATTGAGGACGAGGACTTACGGTTGAAGAATGATGTTTGAGGATTGAGGATTGTGAATTGAGGACTGAGGATTGAGGATTGAGGATTGATCATTGAGGATTGAAGATTGATGACTGGGGATTGAGGAGTGAAGATTGAGTATTAAGGATTGAAGATTGGGGATTGAGGATCTAGGATTGGAGATTGAGTATTGAGGATTGAACATTGAGGCTTGAGGATTGAGAATTGAGGATTGGGGATTGAAGATTGAGTATTGAGGATTGAAGATTGAGGATTGAGGAATGAGGATTGAGGATTGAGGATTGAGGATTGAGGATTGAGGATTGAGGATTGAAGATTGAATATTGATGATTGAAGATTGAGGATTGAGGATTGAAGGTTGTGGATAGAGGACGAGGACTGAGGGTTGAATATTGATGTTTGAGGTCTGAGGATTGAGGATTGAGGATTGAGAATTGAGGATTGAGGATTGGGGATTGAAGATTGAGGATTGGGTATTGAGGATTGAAGAATGAGTATTGAGGATTGAGGATTGAGGATTGAGGATTGCAGATTGAGTATTGAGGATTGAGTATTGAGGATTGAAGATTGAGGATTGAGGATTGAGGATTGAGGATTGAGGATTGAGGATTGAAGATTGAGTATTAATGATTGAAGATTGAGGATTGAGGATTGAGGATTGAGGATTGAGGTTGTGGATTGAAGATTGAGGATTGGGGATTGCGGATTGACGATTGAGGATTGAGTATTGGGGATTGAGAATTGAGGATTGAGGATTGAAATTGAGTATTGAGGATTGAAGATTGAGGATTGAGACTTGATTATTGAATATTGTGGATTGAGTATTGAACCATGAGTATTCAGAATATTGTATTGAGTATTGAGAATTGAGGATTGATGGGTGAGTTTTGAGGATTGATGTCTGAGGGTTGTGTCTTGAATATTGAGGATTGAGGATTGAGGATTGAGGATAGAGCATTGAGGATTGAAGATTGAGTATTGATGATTGAATATTGAGGATTGGGGATTGAGGTTTGAGGATTGAGGACGAGGACTGACGGCTGAAGATTGAGGTTTGAGGATTGAGGATTGTGGATTGAAGACTGAGGATTGAGGATTGAGGATTGAGCATTGAGGATTGAAGATTGATGACTGGGGATTGAGGATTGAAGATTGAGTATTAAGGATTGAAGATTGGGGATTGAGGATCTAGGATTTGAGATTGATTATTGAGGATTGAAGATTGAGGATTGAGGATTGGGGATTGAGAATAGAGAATTGAGGTTGAGGACTGAGGGTTGAGGACTTAGGTTTGAGGAATGAGGATTGAGGTTTGAGGATTGAGGATTGAGGATTGAGGATTGAGTATTGAAGATTGAGTATTGATGCCTGAGGACTGAGGATCGAGGATTGAGGATTGAGGATTGGAGATTGATTATTGAGGATTGAAGATTGAGGATTGAGGATTGAGGATTGAGAATTGAGAATTGAGTATGAGGACTGAGAGTTGAGGATTGAGGTTTGAGGGATGAGGATTGAGGGTTGGGGAATGAGGATTGAAGATTGAGGATTGAGGATTGAGCATTGAAGATTGAGTATTGATGCCTGAGGATTGAGGATTGAGGATTGAGGATTGAGGATTGAATATTGAATATTGATGATTGAAGATCGAGGATTGAGGATTGAAGGTTGTGGATAGAGGACGAGGACTGAGGTTTGAATATTGATGTTTGAGGTCTGAGGATTGAGGATTGAGGATTGAGAATTGAGGATTGAGGATTGGGGATTGAAGATTGAGGATTGGGTATTGAGGATTGAAGAATGAGGATTGAGGATTGAGGATTGAGGATTGAGGATTGCAGATTGAGTATTGAGGATTGAGGATTGAGGATTGAAGATTGAGGATTGAGGATTGAGGATTGAGGGTTGAGGATTGAGGATTGAAGATTGAGTATTGAGGATTGAAGATTGAGGATTGAGGATTGAGGATTGAGGATTGAGGTTGAGGGTTGAAGATTGAGGATAGGGGATTGAGGATTGACGATTGAGGATTGAGTATTGGGGATTGAGAATTGAGGATTGAGGATTGAAATTGAGTATTGAGGATTGAAGATTGAGGATTGAGACTTGATTATAGAATATTGTGGATTGAGTATTGAACCATGAGTATTCAGAATATTGTATTGAGTATTGAGAATTGAGGATTGATGGCTGAGTATTGTGGATTTATGGCTGAGGGTTGTGTCTTGAATATTGAGGATTGAGGATTGAGGATTGAGGATAGAGCATTGAGGATTGAAGATTGAGTATTGATGATTGAAGATTGAGGATTGAGGATTGAGGATTGAGGATTGAGGTTGAGGATTGAAGATTGACGATTGGGGATTGAGGATTGACGATTGAGGATTGACTATTGGGGATTGAGTATTGAGGATTGAGGATTGAAATTGAGTATTGAGGATTGAAGATTGAGGATTGAGACTTGATTATTGAATATTGTGGATTGAGTATTGAACCATGAGTATTCAGAATATTGTATTGAGTGTTGAGAATTGAGGATTGATGGTTGAGTATTGAGGATTGATGGCTGAGGGTTGTGTCTTGAATATTGAGGATTGAGGATTGAGGATTGAGGATAGAGCATTGAGGATTGAAGATTGAGTATTGATGATTGAATATTGAGGATTGAGGATAGAGGTTTGAGGATTGAGGACGAGGACTGACGGTTGAAGATTGAGGTTTGAGGATTGAGGATTGTGGATTGAAGACTGAGGATTGAAGATTGAGGATTGAGCATTGAGGTTTGAAGATTGATGACTGGGGATTGAGGATTGAAGATTGAGTATTAAGGATTGAAGATTGGGGATTGAGGATCTAGGATTGGAGATTGATTATTGAGGATTGAAGATTGAGGATTGAGGCTTGAGGATTGAGAATTGAGAATTGAGGATGAGGACTGAGGGTTGAGGACTGAGGTTTGAGGAATGAGGATTGAGGTTTGAGGATTGAGGATTGAGGATTGAAGATTGAGGATTGAGGATTGAGGATTGAGGATTGAGGGTTGGGGATTGAAGATTGAATATTGATGATTGAAGATTGAGGATTGAGGATTGAGTATTGAGGAATGCAGATTGAGTATTGAGGATTGAGGATTCAGGATTGAGGATTGAGGATTGTGTATTGAGGATTGAGGATTGAGGATTGAGGATTGAATATTGAGTATTGAGGATTGAAGGTTGAGGATTGAGGATTGAGGATTGAGGATTGAGGTTTGGGGATTGAAGATTGAATATTGATGATTGAAGATTGATGATTGAGGATTGAGTATTGAGGATTGCAGATTGAGTATTGAGGATTGAGGATGAGGATTGAGGATTGTGGATTGAGGATTGAGGATTGAGGATTGAGGATTGAATATTGAGTATTGAGGATTGAAGGTTGAGGATTGAGGATTGAGGATTGATAATTGAGGATTGAGGATTGAAGATTGAGGATTGAGGATTGAAATTGAGTATTGAGGATTGCAGATTGAGGATTGAGATTTGATTATTGAATATTGTGGTTTGAGTACCGAACCATGCGGATTCAGGATATTCTATTGAGTATTGAGAATTGAGGATTGATGGTTGAGTATTGAGGAAAGTTGGCTGAGGGTTGTGTGTTCAATATTGAGGATTGGGGATTGAGGACTGAGGTTTGAGGAATGAGGATTGAGGGTTGAGGATTGAGGATTGAGGATTGAGGATTGAGGATTGGGTATTGAAGATTGAGTATTGATCCCTGAGGACCGAGGATCGAGGGTTGAGGATTGAGGATTGGAGATTGATTATTGAGGATTGAAGATTGAGGATTGAGGATTGAGGATTGAGAATTGAGAATTGAGTATGAGGACTGAGGGTTGAGGATTGAGGTTTGAGGGATGAGGATTGAGGGTTGGGGAATGAGGATTGAGGATTGAGGATTGAGGATTGAGCATTGAAGATTGAGTATTGATGCCTGAGGATTGAGGATTGAGGATTGATGATTGAGGATCGAGGATTGAAGATTGAGAATTGAGGATTGAAGGTTGAGGATTGAGGATTGAGGATTGAGGATGGAGGATGAGGGCTGATGGTTGAGGATTGAGGATTGAGAATTGAGGATTGAGGATTGAGGATTGAGGATTGAGGATTGAGGATTGAGAATTGAGGATGAGGACTGATGGTTGAGGATTGAGGTTTGATGAATGAGGATTGAGGATTGAGGATTGAGGATTGGGGATTCAAGATTGTGTATTGAGGATTGAGGATTGAGAATTCAGGATTGAGGATTGAGGATTGAGGATTGAAGATTGAGGATTGAGTATTGAGGATTGAAGGTTGAGTATTGAGGATTGAATATTGAGGATTGTGGATTGAGGATTGAGGATTGACGACTGAGGAATGAGGATCGAGGATTGAGGATTGAATATTGAGGATTGAGGATTTAGGATTGAGGATTGAGGACTAAGGATTGAAGATTGGGGATTGAGGATCTATGATTGGAGATCGATTATTGAGGATTGAAGATTGAGGATAGAGGATTGAGGATTGAGGATTGAGAATTGAGGATGAGGACTGATGGTAGAGGATTGAGGTTTGATGAATGAGGATTGAGGATTGAGGATTGAGGATTGGGGATTGAAGATTGAGTATTGAGGATTGAGGATTGAGAATTCAGGATTGAGGATTGAGGATTGAGTATTGAAGATTGAGGATTGAGGATTGAGGATTGAGGATTGAGGATTGAGGATTGAGGATTGAGGATTGAAGATTGAGGATTGAGGATTGAGGATTGAGGATTGAGGATTGAGGATTGAGGATTGAAGATTGAATATTGATGATTGAAGATAGAGTATTAAGGATTGAGTGTTGTGGATTGAGGACGAGAACTGAGGGTTGAATATTGATGTTTGAGGTCTGAGGATTGATAATTGAGGATTGAGAATTGAGGATTGAGGATTGAGGTTTGAAGATTGAGGATTGGGTATTGAGGATTGAAGAATGAGCATTGAGGATTGAGGATTGAGGATTGAGGATTGCAGATTGAGTATTGAGGATTGAGGATTGAGGATTGAGGATTGAGGATTGAGGATTGAGGATTGAGGATTGAGGATTGAGGATTGAAGGTTGAGTATTGAGGATCGAAGGTTGAGGATTGAGGATTGAGGATTGACAATTGAGGATTGAGGATTGAAGATTGAGGATTGAGGATTGAAATTGAGTATTGAGGATTGAGGATTGAGGATTGAGATTTGATTATTGAATATTGTGGGTTGAGTATCGAACCATGCGAATTCAGGATATTCTATTGAGTATTGAGAATTGAGGATTGATGGTTGAGTATTGAGGATTGTGGGCTGAGGGTTGTGTGTTGAATATTGAGGATTGGGGATTGAGGATTGAGGATTGAGGATTGAGGATTGAAGATTGAGTATTGATGATTGAATATTGAGGATTGAGGATTGAGGTTTGAGGATTGAGGATCGAGGATTGAGGATTGAGGATTGAGGATTGAGGATTGAAGATTGAGTATTGAAGATTGAGGATTGAGTATTGAGGGTTGAGGATTGGGAATTGAGGATTGAATATTGAATATTGATGATTGAAGATTGAGGATTGAGGATTGATGGTTGTGGATAGAGGACGAGGACTGAGGGTTGAATATTGATGTTTGCGGTCTGAGGATTGAGGATTGAGGATTGAGAATTGAGGATTTAGGATTGAGAATTGAAGATTGAGGATTGGGTATTGTGGATTGAAGAATGAGGATTGAGGATTGAGGATTGAGGATTGAGTAGTGAAGATTGAGTATTGAGGATTGAAGATTGAGGATTGGGTATTGAGGATTGAAGAATGAGCATTGAGGATTGAGGATTGAGGATTGAGGATTGCAGATTGAGTATTGAGGATTGAGGATTGAGGATTGAGGATTGAGGATTGAGTAGTGAAGATTGAGTATTGAGGATTGAAGATTGAGGATTGGGTATTGAGGATTGAAGAATGAGCATTGAGGATTGAGGATTGACGCTTGAGGATTGCAGATTGAGTATTGAGGATTGAGGATTGAGGATTGAGGATTGAGGGTTGTGGATTGAGGATTGAGGATTGAGGATTGAGGATTGAAGATTGAGTATTGAGGATTGAAGATTGAGGATTGAGGATTGAGGATTGATAATTGAGTATTGAGGGTTGAAGATTGAGGATTGAGGATTGAAATTGAGTATTGAGGATTGAAGATTGAGGATTGAGATTTGATTATTGAATATTGTGGTTTGAGTACCGAACCATGCGGATTCAGGATACTCTATTGAGTATTGAGAATTGAGGATTGATGGTTGAGTATTGAGGAATGTTGGCTGAGGGTTGTGTGTTGAATATTGAGGATTGGGGATTGAGGATTGAGGATTGAGTATTGAAGATTGAGGATTGGGTATTGAGGATTGAAGGATGACGATTGAGGATTGAGGATTGAGGGTTGCGGATTGAGGACCTAGGATTGGAGATTGATTATTGACGATTGATGATTGGGGATTGAGGATTGAGGATTGAGGATCTAGGATTGGTAATCGATTATTGAGGATTGAGGTTTGAGGTCTGAGGACTGCGGATTGAGAATTGAGAATTGAGGATTGAGCATTGAGGATTGAAGATTGAGGATGGGGGACTGAGTGTTGAGGGTTGAGTGATGAGAATTGAAAGTTTGTGGATAGAGATTTTAAGATTGCAGACTGTGTATTGAGTATTGAAAGGTGTGAATTGACGATATTGTATTGAGGATTGAGAACTGACGAATGATTGTTGAGGACTGAGGACTGAAGGTTGAGGATTCAGGATTGTGGATACAGGATTGAGGTTTGAGGATGGAGAATTGAGGATTGAGTATTGAGGATTGAGGATTGAGGATTGAGGATTGAGGATTGACGATTGAGGATTGGGTATTGTGGATTGAACATTGAGGATTGAGGATTGAGGATTGAGGATTGAGGATTGAGGACTGAATATTGAATATTGATGATTGATGATTGAGGATTGAGGATTGAGGGTTGTGAATTGAGGACGAGGACTGAGGGTTGAGTATTGATGTGTGAGGTCTGAGGATTGAGAATTGAGGATTGAGGATTGAGGATTGAAGATTGAGGATTGAGGATTGGGGATTGAAGATTGAGTATTGAGGATTGAAGATTGAGGATTGAGAATTGAAGATTGAGGATTGGTTATTGAGGATTGAAGAATGAGAATTGAGGATTGAGGATTGAGGATTGAGGATTGCAGATTGAGTATTGAGGATTGAGTACTGTGGATTGAGGACTGAGGATTGAGGATTGAGGATTGAGCATTGAGGATTGAAGATTGATGACTGGGGATTGAGGATTGAAGATTGAGTATTAAGGATTGAAGATTGGGGATTGAGGATCTAGGATTGGAGATTGAGTATTGAGGACTGAACATTGAGGATTGAGGATTGAAGATTGGGGATTGGGTATTGAGGATTGAAGAATGAGGATTGAGGATTGAGGATTGAGGATTGAGGATTGAAGATTGAGTATTGAGGATTGAACATTGAGGCTTGAGGGTTGAGAATTGAGGATTGGGGATTGAAGATTGAGTATTGAGGATTGAAGATTGAGGATTGAGGAATGAGGATTGAGGATTGAGGATTGAGGATTGAGGATTGAGGATTGAGGATTGAAGATTGAATATTGATGATTGAAGATTGAGGATTGAGCATTGAAGGTTGTGGATAGAGGACGAGGACTGAGGGTTGAATATTGATGTTTGAGGTCTGAGGATTGAGGATTGAGGATTGAGAATTGAGGATTGAGGATTGAGGATTGAAGATTGAGGATTGGGTATTGAGGATTGAAGAATGAGAATTGAGGATTGAGGATTGAGGATTGAGGATTGCAGATTGAGTATTGAGGATTGAGGATTGAGGATTGAGACTTGATTATTGAATATTGTGGTTTGAGTATTGAACCATGAGTATTCAGAATATTGTATTGAGTATTGAGAATTGAGGATTGATGGTTGAGTATTGAGGATTGATGGCTGAGGGTTGTGTCTTGAATATTGAGGATTGAGGATTGAGGATTGAGGATAGAGCATTGAGGATTGAAGATTGAGTATTGATGATTGAAGATTGAGGATTGAGGATTGAGGATTGAGGATTGAGGTTGAGGATTGAAGATTGAGGATTGAGGATTGAGGATTGACGTTTGAGGATTGAGTATTGGGGATTGAGAATTGAGGATTGAGGATTGAAATTGAGTATTGAGGATTGATGATTGAGGATTGAGACTTGATTATTGAATATTGTGGTTTGAGTATTGAACCATGAGTATTCAGAATATTGTATCGAGTATTGAGACTTGAGGATTGATGGTTGAATATTGAGGATTGATGGCTGAGGGTTGTGTCTTGAATATTGAGGATTGTGGATTGAGGATTGAGGATAGAGCATTGAGGATTGAATATTGAGTATTGATGATTGAATATTGAGGATTGAGGATTGAGGTTTGAGGATTGAGGTCGAGGACTGACGGTTGAAGATTGAGGTTTGAGGATTGAGGATTGTGGATTGAGGACTGAGGATTGAGGATTGAGGATTGAGCATTGAGGATTGAAGATTGATGACTGGGGATTGAGGATTGAAGATTGAGTATTAAGGATTGAAGATTGGGGATTGAGGATCTAGGATTGGAGATTGAGTATTGAGGATTGAACATTGAGGCTTGAGGATTGAGAATTGAGGATTGGGGATTGAAGAGTGAGTATTGAGGATTGAAGATTGAGGATTGAGGAATGAGGATTGAGGACTGAGGATTGAGGATTGAGGATTGAGGATTGAGGATTCAAGATTGAATATTGATGATTGAAGATTGAGGATTGAGGGTTGAAGGTTGTGGATAGAGGACGAGGACTGAGGGTTGAATATTGATGTTTGAGGTCTGAGGATTGAGGATTGAGGATTGCGAATTGAGGATTGAGGATTGAGGATTGAAGAATGAGGATTGGGTATTGAGGATTGAAGAATGGGAATTGAGGATTGAGGATTGAGGATTGAGGATTGCAGATTGAGTATTGAGGATTGAGTACTGTGGATTGAGGACTGAGGATTGAGGATTGAGGATTGAGCATTGAGGATTGAAGATTGATGACTGGGGCTTGAGGATTGAAGATTGAGTATTAAGGATTGAAGATTGGGGATTGAGGATCTAGGATTGGAGATTGAGTATTGAGGACTGAACATTGAGGATTGAGGATTGAAGATTGAGGATTGGGTATTGAGGATTGAAGAATGAGGATTGAGGATTGAGGATTGAGGATTGAGGATTGAAGATTGAGTATTGAGGATTGAACATTGAGGCTTGAGGGTTGAGAATTGAGGATTGGGGATTGAAGATTGAGTATTGAGGATTGAAGATTGAGGATTGAGGAATGAGGATTGAGGATTGAGGATTGAGGATTGAGGATTGAGGATTGAGGATTGAAGATTGAATATTGATGATTGAAGATTGAGGATTGAGCATTGAAGGTTGTGGATAGAGGACGAGGACTGAGGGTTGAATATTGATGTTTGAGGTCTGAGGATTGAGGATTGAGGATTGAGAATTGAGGATTGAGGATTGAGGATTGAAGATTGAGGATTGGGTATTGAGGATTGAAGAATGAGAATTGAGGATTGAGGATTGAGGATTGAGGATTGCAGATTGAGTATTGAGGATTGAGGATTGAGGATTGAGGATTGAGGATTGAGTATTGGGGATTGAGAATTGAGGATTGAGGATTGAGGATTGAAATTGAGTATTGAGGATTGAAGATTGAGGATTGAGACTTGATTATTGAATATTGTGGATTGAGTATTGAACCATGAGTATTCAGAATATTGTATTGAGTATTGAGAATTGAGGATTGATGGTTGAGTATTGAGGATTGATGGCTGAGGGTTGTGTCTTGAATATTGAGGATTGAGGATTGAGGATTGAGGATAGAGCATTGAGGATTGAAGATTGAGTATTGATGATTGAAGATTGAGGATTGAGGATTGAGGATTGAGGATTGAGGTTGAGGATTGAAGATTGAGGATTGAGGATTGAGGATTGACGATTGAGGATTGAGTATTGGGGATTGAGAATTGAGGATTGAGGATTGAAATTGAGTATTGAGGATTGATGATTGAGGATTGAGACTTGATTATTGAATATTGTGGTTTGAGTATTGAACCATGAGTATTCAGAATATTGTATCGAGTATTGAGACTTGAGGATTGATGGTTGAATATTGAGGATTGATGGCTGAGGGTTGTGTCTTGAATATTGAGGATTGAGGATTGAGGATTGAGGATAGAGCATTGAGGATTGAATATTGAGTATTGATGATTGAATATTGAGGATTGAGGATTGAGGTTTGAGGATTGAGGACGAGGACTGACGGTTGAAGATTGAGGTTTGAGGATTGAGGATTGTGGATTGAGGACTGAGGATTGAGGATTGAGGATTGAGCATTGAGGATTGAAGATTGATGACTGGGGATTGAGGATTGAAGATTGAGTATTAAGGATTGAAGATTGGGGATTGAGGATCTAGGATTGGAGATTGAGTATTGAGGATTGAACATTGAGGCTTGAGGATTGAGAATTGAGGATTGGGGATTGAAGAGTGAGTATTGAGGATTGAAGATTGAGGATTGAGGAATGAGGATTGAGGACTGAGGATTGAGGATTGAGGATTGAGGATTGAGGATTCAAGATTGAATATTGATGATTGAAGATTGAGGATTGAGGATTGAAGGTTGTGGATAGAGGACGAGGACTGAGGGTTGAATATTGATGTTTGAGGTCTGAGGATTGAGGATTGAGGATTGCGAATTGAGGATTGAGGATTGAGGATTGAAGAATGAGGATTGGGTATTGAGGATTGAAGAATGGGAATTGAGGATTGAGGATTGAGGATTGAGGATTGCAGATTGAGTATTGAGGATTGAGGATTGAGGATTGAGGATTGAGGATTGAGGATTGAGGATTGAGGATTGTGGATTGAGGATTGAAGATTGAGTATTGAGGATTGAGGATTGAGGATTGAGGTTGAGGATTGAAGATTGAGGATTGGGGATTGAGGATTGACGATTGAGGATTGAGTATTGGGGATTGAGAATTGAGGATTGAGGATTGAAATTGTGTATTGAGGATTGAAGATTGAGGATTGAGACTTGATTATTGAATATTGTGGATTGAGTATTGAACCATGAGTATTCAGAATATTGTATTGAGTACTGAGAATTGAGGATTGATGGTTGAGTATTGAAGATTGATGGCTGAGGGTTGTGTCTTGAATATTGAGGATTGAGGATTGAGGATTGAGGATAGAGCATTGAGGATTGAAGATTGAGTATTGATGATTGAAGATTGAGGATTGAGGATTGAGAATTGAGGATTGAGGTTGAGGATTGAAGATTGACGATTGGGGAATGAGGATTGACGATTGAGGATTGAGTATTGGGGATTGAGAATTGAGGATTGAGGATTGAAATTGAGTATTGATGATTGAAGATTGAGGATTGAGACTTGATTATTGAATATTGTGGATTGAGTATTGAACCATGAGTATTCAGAATATTGTATTGAGTATTGAGAATTGAGGATTGATGGGTGAGTATTGAGGATTGATGGCTGAGGGTTGTGTCTTGAATATTGAGGATTGAGGATTGAGGATTGAGGATAGAGCATTGAGGATTGAAGATTGGGTATTGATGATTGAATATTGAGGATTGAGGATTGAGGTTTGAGGATTGAGGACGAGGACTGACGGTTGAAGATTGAGGTTTGAGGATTGAGGATTGTGGATTGAAGACTGAGGATTGAGGATTGAGGATTGAGCATTGAGGATTGAAGATTGACGACAGGGGATTGAGGATTGAAGATTGAGTATTAAGGATTGAAGATTGGGGATTGAGGATCTAGGATTGGAGATTGATTATTGAGGATTGAAGATTGAGGATTGAGGATTGAGGATTGAGAATTGAGAATTGAGGATGAGGACTGAGGGTTGAGGACTGAGGTTTGAGGAATGAGGATTGAGGGTTGAGGATTGAGGATTGAGGATTGAGGATTGAGGATTGAGTATTGAAGATTGAGTATTGATGCCTGAGGACTGAGGATCGAGGATTGAGGATTGAGGATTGGAGATTGATTATTGAGGATTGAAGATTGAGGATTGAGGATTGAGGATTGAGAATTGATGATTGAGGATTGAGACTTGATTATTGAATATTGTGTTTTGAGTATTGAACCATGAGTATTCAGAATATTGTATTGAGTATTGAGAATTGAGGATTGATGGTTGAGTATTGAGGATTGATGGCTGAGGGTTGTGTCTTGAATATTGAGGATTGAGGATTGAGGATTGAGGATTGAAGATAGAGCATTGAGGATTGAATATTGAGTATTGATGATTGAATATTGAGGATTGAGGATTGAGGTTTGAGGATTGAGGACGAGGACTGACGGTTGAAGAATGAGGTTTGAGGATTGAGGATTGTGAATTGAGGACTGAGGATTGAGGATTGAGGATTGATCATTGAGGGTTGAAGATTGATGACTGGGGATTGTGCATTGAAGATTGAGTATTAAGGATTGAAGATTGGGGATTTAGGATCTAGGATTGGAGATTGAGTATTGAGGATTGAACATTGAGGATTGAGGATTGAAGATTGATGACTGGGGATTGAGGATTGAAGATTGAGTATTAAGGATTGAAGGTTGGGGATTGAGGATCTAGGATTGGAGATTGAGTATTGAGGATTGAACATTGAGGCTTGAGGATTGAGAATTGAGGATTGGGGATTGAAGATTGAGTATTGAGGATTGAAGATTGAGGATTGAGGAATGAGGATTGAGGATTGAGGATTGAGGATTGAGGATTGAGGATTGAGGATTCAAGATTGAATATTGATGATTGAAGATTGAGGATTGAGGATTGAAGGTTGTGGATAGAGGACGAGGACTGAGGGTTGAATATTCATGTTTGAGGTCTGAGGATTGAGGATCGAGGTTTGCGAATTGAGGATTGAGGATTGAGGATTGAAGATTGAGGATTGGGTATTGAGGATTGAAGAATGAGAATTGAGGATTGAGGATTGAGGATTGAGGATTGCAGATTGAGTATTGAGGATTGAGGATTGAGGATTGAGGATTGAGGATTGAGGATTGAGGATTGAGGATTGTGGATTGAGGATTGAAGATTGAGTATTGAGGATTGAAGATGGAGGATTGAGGTTTGAGGATTGAGGATTGAGGATTGAGGTTGAGGATTGAAGATTGAGGATTGGGGATTGAGGATTGACGATTGAGGATTGAGTATTGGGGATTGAGAATTGAGGATTGAGGATTGAAATTGAGTATTGAGGATTGAAGATTGAGGATTGAGACTTGATTATTGAATATTGTGGATTGAGTATTGAACCATGAGTATTCAGAATATTGTATTGAGTATTGAGAATTGAGGATTGATGGTTGAGTATTGAAGATTGATGGCTGAGGGTTGTGTATTGAATATTGAGGATTGAGGATTGAGGATTGAGGATAGAGCATTGAGGATTGAAGATTGAGTATTGATGATTGAAGATTGAGGATTGAGGATTGAGGATTGAGGATTGAGGTTGAGGATTGAAGATTGACGATTGGGGATTGAGGATTGACGATTGAGGATTGAGTATTGGGGATTGAGAATTGAGGATTGAGGATTGAAATTGAGTATTGAGGATTGAAGATTGAGGATTGAGACTTGATTATTGAATATTGTGGATTGAGTATTGAACCATGAGTATTCAGAATATTGAATTGAGTATTGAGAATTGAGGATTGATGGGTGAATATTGAGGATTGATGGCTGAGGGTTGTGTCTTGAATCTTGAGGATTGAGGATTGAGGATTGAGGATAGAGCATTGAGGATTGAAGATTGAGTATTGGTGATTGAATATTGAGGATTGAGGATTGAGGTTTGAGGATTGAGGACGAGGACTGACGGTTGAAGATTGAGGTTTGAGGATTGAGGATTGTGGATTGAAGACTGAGGGTTGAGGATTGAGGATTGAGCATTGAGGATTGAAGATTGACGACTGGGGATTGAGGATTGAAGATTGAGTATTAAGGATTGAAGATTGGGGATTGAGGATCTAGGATTGGAGATTGATTATTGAGGATTGAAGATTGAGGATTGAGGATTGAGGATTGAGAATTGAGAATTGAGGATGAGGACTGAGGGTTGAGGGCTGAGGTTTGAGGAATGAGGATTGAGGGTTGAGGATTGAGGATTGAGGATTGAGGATTGAGGATTGAGTATTGAAGATTGAGTATTGATGCCTGAGGACTGAGGATCGAGGATTGAGGATTGAGGATTGGAGATTGATTATTGAGGATTGAAGATTGAGGATTGAGGATTGAGGATTGAGAATTGAGAATTGAGTATGAGGACTGAGGGTTGAGGATTGAGGTTTGAGGGATGAGGATTGAGGGTTGGGGAATGAGGATTGAAGATTGAGGATTGAGGATTGAGCATTGAAGATTGAGTATTGATGCCTGAGGATTGAGGATTGAGGATTGATGATTGAGGATCGAGGATTGGGGATTGAGAATTGAGGATTGAGGATTGAAATTGAGTATTGAGGATTGATGATTGAGGATTGAGACTTGATTATTGAATATTGTGTTTTGAGTATTGAACCATGAGTATTCAGAATATTGTATTGAGTATTGAGAATTGAGGATTGATGGTTGAGTATTGAGGATTGATGGCTGAGGGTTGTGTCTTGAATATTGAGGATTGAGCATTGAGGATTGAAGATTGATGACTGGGGATTGAGGATTGAAGATTGAGTATTAAGGATTGAAGATTGGGGATTGAGGATCTAGGATTGGAGATTGAGTATTGAGGATTGAACATTGAGGCTTGAGGATTGAGAATTGAGGATTGGGGATTGAAGAGTGAGTATTGAGGATTGAAGATTGAGGATTGAGGAATGAGGATTGAGGACTGAGGATTGAGGATTGAGGATTGAGGATTGAGGATTCAAGATTGAATATTGATGATTGAAGATTGAGGATTGAGGATTGAAGGTTGTGGATAGAGGACGAGGACTGAGGGTTGAATATTGATGTTTGAGGTCTGAGGATTGAGGATTGAGGATTGCGAATTGAGGATTGAGGATTGAGGATTGAAGAATGAGGATTGGGTATTGAGGATTGAAGAATGGGAATTGAGGATTGAGGATTGAGGATTGAGGATTGCAGATTGAGTATTGAGGATTGAGGATTGAGGATTGAGGATTGAGGATTGAGGATTGAGGATTGAGGATTGTGGATTGAGGATTGAAGATTGAGTATTGAGGATTGAGGATTGAGGATTGAGGTTGAGGATTGAAGATTGAGGATTGGGGATTGAGGATTGACGATTGAGGATTGAGTATTGGGGATTGAGAATTGAGGATTGAGGATTGAAATTGTGTATTGAGGATTGAAGATTGAGGATTGAGACTTGATTATTGAATATTGTGGATTGAGTATTGAACCATGAGTATTCAGAATATTGTATTGAGTACTGAGAATTGAGGATTGATGGTTGAGTATTGAAGATTGATGGCTGAGGGTTGTGTCTTGAATATTGAGGATTGAGGATTGAGGATTGAGGATAGAGCATTGAGGATTGAAGATTGAGTATTGATGATTGAAGATTGAGGATTGAGGATTGAGAATTGAGGATTGAGGTTGAGGATTGAAGATTGACGATTGGGGAATGAGGATTGACGATTGAGGATTGAGTATTGGGGATTGAGAATTGAGGATTGAGGATTGAAATTGAGTATTGATGATTGAAGATTGAGGATTGAGACTTGATTATTGAATATTGTGGATTGAGTATTGAACCATGAGTATTCAGAATATTGTATTGAGTATTGAGAATTGAGGATTGATGGGTGAGTATTGAGGATTGATGGCTGAGGGTTGTGTCTTGAATATTGAGGATTGAGGATTGAGGATTGAGGATAGAGCATTGAGGATTGAAGATTGGGTATTGATGATTGAATATTGAGGATTGAGGATTGAGGTTTGAGGATTGAGGACGAGGACTGACGGTTGAAGATTGAGGTTTGAGGATTGAGGATTGTGGATTGAAGACTGAGGATTGAGGATTGAGGATTGAGCATTGAGGATTGAAGATTGACGACTGGGGATTGAGGATTGAAGATTGAGTATTAAGGATTGAAGATTGGGGATTGAGGATCTAGGATTGGAGATTGATTATTGAGGATTGAAGATTGAGGATTGAGGATTGAGGATTGAGAATTGAGAATTGAGGATGAGGACTGAGGGTTGAGGACTGAGGTTTGAGGAATGAGGATTGAGGGTTGAGGATTGAGGATTGAGGATTGAGGATTGAGGATTGAGTATTGAAGATTGAGTATTGATGCCTGAGGACTGAGGATCGAGGATTGAGGATTGAGGATTGGAGATTGATTATTGAGGATTGAAGATTGAGGATTGAGGATTGAGGATTGAGAATTGATGATTGAGGATTGAGACTTGATTATTGAATATTGTGTTTTGAGTATTGAACCATGAGTATTCAGAATATTGTATTGAGTATTGAGAATTGAGGATTGATGGTTGAGTATTGAGGATTGATGGCTGAGGGTTGTGTCTTGAATATTGAGGATTGAGGATTGAGGATTGAAGATAGAGCATTGAGGATTGAATATTGAGTATTGATGATTGAATATTGAGGATTGAGGATTGAGGTTTGAGGATTGAGGACGAGGACTGACGGTTGAAGAATGAGGTTTGAGGATTGAGGATTGTGAATTGAGGACTGAGGATTGAGGATTGAGGATTGATCATTGAGGGTTGAAGATTGATGACTGGGGATTGTGCATTGAAGATTGAGTATTAAGGATTGAAGATTGGGGATTTAGGATCTAGGATTGGAGATTGAGTATTGAGGATTGAACATTGAGGATTGAGGATTGAAGATTGATGACTGGGGATTGAGGATTGAAGATTGAGTATTAAGGATTGAAGGTTGGGGATTGAGGATCTAGGATTGGAGATTGAGTATTGAGGATTGAACATTGAGGCTTGAGGATTGAGAATTGAGGATTGGGGATTGAAGATTGAGTATTGAGGATTGAAGATTGAGGATTGAGGAATGAGGATTGAGGATTGAGGATTGAGGATTGAGGATTGAGGATTGAGGATTCAAGATTGAATATTGATGATTGAAGATTGAGGATTGAGGATTGAAGGTTGTGGATAGAGGACGAGGACTGAGGGTTGAATATTCATGTTTGAGGTCTGAGGATTGAGGATCGAGGTTTGCGAATTGAGGATTGAGGATTGAGGATTGAAGATTGAGGATTGGGTATTGAGGATTGAAGAATGAGAATTGAGGATTGAGGATTGAGGATTGAGGATTGCAGATTGAGTATTGAGGATTGAGGATTGAGGATTGAGGATTGAGGATTGAGGATTGAGGATTGAGGATTGTGGATTGAGGATTGAAGATTGAGTATTGAGGATTGAAGATGGAGGATTGAGGATTGAGGATTGAGGATTGAGGATTGAGGTTGAGGATTGAAGATTGAGGATTGGGGATTGAGGATTGACGATTGAGGATTGAGTATTGGGGATTGAGAATTGAGGATTGAGGATTGAAATTGAGTATTGAGGATTGAAGATTGAGGATTGAGACTTGATTATTGAATATTGTGGATTGAGTATTGAACCATGAGTATTCAGAATATTGTATTGAGTATTGAGAATTGAGGATTGATGGTTGAGTATTGAAGATTGATGGCTGAGGGTTGTGTATTGAATATTGAGGATTGAGGATTGAGGATTGAGGATAGAGCATTGAGGATTGAAGATTGAGTATTGATGATTGAAGATTGAGGATTGAGGATTGAGGATTGAGGATTGAGGTTGAGGATTGAAGATTGACGATTGGGGATTGAGGATTGACGATTGAGGATTGAGTATTGGGGATTGAGAATTGAGGATTGAGGATTGAAATTGAGTATTGAGGATTGAAGATTGAGGATTGAGACTTGATTATTGAATATTGTGGATTGAGTATTGAACCATGAGTATTCAGAATATTGAATTGAGTATTGAGAATTGAGGATTGATGGGTGAATATTGAGGATTGATGGCTGAGGGTTGTGTCTTGAATCTTGAGGATTGAGGATTGAGGATTGAAGATTGAGTATTGGTGATTGAATATTGAGGATTGAGGATTGAGGTTTGAGGATTGAGGACGAGGACTGACGGTTGAAGATTGAGGTTTGAGGATTGAGGATTGTGGATTGAAGACTGAGGGTTGAGGATTGAGGATTGAGCATTGAGGATTGAAGATTGACGACTGGGGATTGAGGATTGAAGATTGAGTATTAAGGATTGAAGATTGGGGATTGAGGATCTAGGATTGGAGATTGATTATTGAGGATTGAAGATTGAGGATTGAGGATTGAGGATTGAGAATTGAGAATTGAGGATGAGGACTGAGGGTTGAGGGCTGAGGTTTGAGGAATGAGGATTGAGGGTTGAGGATTGAGGATTGAGGATTGAGGATTGAGGATTGAGTATTGAAGATTGAGTATTGATGCCTGAGGACTGAGGATCGAGGATTGAGGATTGAGGATTGGAGATTGATTATTGAGGATTGAAGATTGAGGATTGAGGATTGAGGATTGAGAATTGAGAATTGAGCATGAGGACTGAGGGTTGAGGATTGAGGTTTGAGGGATGAGGATTGAGGGTTGGGGAATGAGGATTGAAGATTGAGGATTGAGGATTGAGCATTGAAGATTGAGTATTGATGCCTGAGGATTGAGGATTGAGGATTGATGATTGAGGATCGAGGATTGGGGATTGAGAATTGAGGATTGAGGATTGAAATTGAGTATTGAGGATTGATGATTGAGGATTGAGACTTGATTATTGAATATTGTGTTTTGAGTATTGAACCATGAGTATTCAGAATATTGTATTGAGTATTGAGAATTGAGGATTGATGGTTGAGTATTGAGGATTGATGGCTGAGGGTTGTGTCTTGAATATTGAGGATTGAGGATTGAGGATTGAAGATAGAGCATTGAGGATTGAATATTGAGTATTGATGATTGAATATTGAGGATTGAGGATTGAGGTTTGAAGATTGAGGACGAGGACTGACGGTTGAAGAATGAGGTTTGAGGATTGAGGATTGTGAATTGAGGACTGAGGATTGAGGATTGAGGATTGATCATTGAGGATTGAAGATTGATGACTGGGGATTGAGGATTGAAGATTGAGTATAAAGGATTGAAGATTGGGGATTGAGGATCTAGGATTGGAGATTGAGTATTGAGGATTGAACATTGAGGCTTGAGGATTGAGAATTGAGGATTGGGGATTGAAGATTGAGTATTGAGGATTGAGGATTGAGGATTGAGGAATGAGGATTGAGGATTGAGAATTGAGGATGAGGACTGAGGGTTGAGGCTTGAGGATTGAGAATTGAGGATTGGGGATTGAAGATTGAGTATTGAGGATTGAGGATTGAGGATTGAGGATTGAGGATTGCAGATTGAGTATTGAGGATTGAGGATTGAGGATTGAAGATTGAGGATTGAGGATTGAGGATTGAGGTTGAGGATTGAAGATTGACGATTGGGGATTGAGGATTGACGAATGAGGATTGATGATTGGGGATTGAGTATTGAGGATTGAGGATTGAAATTGAGTATTGAGGATTGAAGATTGAGGTTTGAGACTTGATTATTGAATATTGTGGATTGAGAATTGAACCATGAGTATTCAGAATATTGTATTGAGTATTGAGAATTGAGGATTGATGGTTGAGTATTGAGGATTGATGGCTGAGGGTTGTGTCTTGAATATTGAGGATTGAGGATTGAGGATTGAGGATAGAGCATTGAGGATTGAAGATTGAGTATTGATGATTGAAGATTGAGGATTGAGGATTGAGGATTGAGGATTGAGGTTGAGGATTGAAGATTGACGATTGGGGATTGAGGATTGACGAATGAGGATTGATGATTGGGGATTGAGTATTGAGGATTGAGGATTGAAATTGAGTATTGAGGATTGAAGATTGAGGATTGAGACTTGATTATTGAATATTGTGGATTGAGTATTGAACCATGAGTATTCAGAATATTGTATTGAGTATTGAGAATTGAGGATTGATGGTCGAGTATTGAGGATTGATGGCTGAGGGTTGTGTCTTGAATATTGAGGATTGAGGATTGAGGATTGAGGATAGAGCATTGAGGATTGAAGATTGAGTATTGATGATTGAATATTGAGGATTGAGAATTGAGGTTTGTGGATTGAGGACGAGGACTGACGGTTGAAGATTGAGGTTTGAGGATTGAGGATTCTGGATTGAAGACTGAGGATTGAAGATTGAGGATTGAGCATTGAGGTTTGAATATTGATGACTGGGGTTTGAGGATTGAAGATTGAGTATTAAGGATTGAAGATTGGGGATTGAGGATCTAGGATTGGAGATTGATTATTGAGGATTGAAGATTGAGGATTGAGGATTGAGGATTGAGAATTGAGAATTGAGGATGAGGACTGAGGGTTGAGGACTGAGGTTTGAGGAATGAGGATTGAGGGTTGAGGATTGAGGATTGAGGATTGAAGATTGAGGATTGAGGATTGAGGATTGAGGATTGAGGGTTGGGGATTGAAGATTGAATATTGATGATTGAAGATTGAGGATTTAGGATTGAGTATTGAGGATTGCAGATTGAGTATTGAGGATTGAGGATTCAGGATTGAGGATTGAGGATTGTGGATTGAGGATTGAGGATTGATGATTGAGGATTGAATATTGAGTATTGAGGATTGAAGGTTGAGGATTGAGGATTGAGGATTGAGGATTGAGGGTTGGGGATTGAAGATTGAATATTGATGATTGAAGATTGAGGATTGAGGATTGAGTATTGAGGATTGCAGATTGAGTATTGAGGATTGAGGATTGAGGATTGAGGATTGAGGATTGAGGATTGAATATTGAGTATTGAGGATTGAAGGTTGAGGATTGAGGATTGAGGATTGATAATTGAGGATTGAGGATTGAAGATTGAGGATTGAGGATTGAAATTGAGTATTGAGGATTGAAGATTGAGGATTGAGATTTGATTATTGAATATTGTGGTTTGAGTACCGAACCATGCGGATTCAGGATATTCTATTGAGTATTGAGAATTGAGGATTGATGGTTGAGTATTGAGGAATGTTGGCTGAGGGTTGTGTGTTGAATATTGAGGATTGGGGATTGAGGACTGAGGTTTGAGGAATGAGGATTGAGGGTTGAGGATTGAGGATTGAGGATTGAGGATTGAGGATTGAGTATTGAAGATTGAGTATTGATGCCTGAGGACTGAGGATCGAGGATTGAGGATTGAGGATTGGAGATTGATTATTGAGGATTGAAGATTGAGGATTTAGAATTGAGGATTGAGAATTGAGAATTGAGTATGAGGACTGAGGGTTGAGGATTGAGGTTTGAGGGATGAGGATTGAGGGTTGGGGAATGAGGATTGAGGATTGAGGATTGAGGATTGAGCATTGAAGATTGAGTATTGATGCCTGAGGATTGAGGATTGAGGATTGAGGACTGAGGATTGAGGATTGAGGATTGATCATTGAGGATTGAAGATTGATGACTGGGGATTGAGGATTGAAGATTGAGTATTAAGGATTGAAGATTGGGGATTGAGGATCTAGGATTGGAGATTGAGTATTGAGGATTGAACATTGAGGATTGAGGATTGAAGATTGATGACTGGGGATTGAGGATTGAAGATTGAGTATTAAGGATTGAAGGTTGGGGATTGAGGATCTAGGATTGGAGATTGAGTATTGAGGATTGAACATTGAGGCTTGAGGATTGAGAATTGAGGATTGGGGATTGAAGATTGAGTATTGAGGATTGAAGATTGAGGATTGAGGAATGAGGATTGAGGATTGAGGATTGAGGATTGAGGATTGAGGATTGAGGATTCAAGATTGAATATTGATGATTGAAGATTGAGGATTGAGGATTGAAGGTTGTGGATAGAGGACGAGGACTGAGGGTTGAATATTGATGTTTGAGGTCTGAGGATTGAGGATTGAGGATTGCGAATTGAGGATTGAGGATTGAGGATTGAAGATTGAGGATTGGGTATTGAGGATTGAAGAATGAGAATTGAGGATTGAGGATTGAGGATTGAGGATTGCAGATTGAGTATTGAGGATTGAGGATTGAGGATTGAGGATTGAGGATTGAGGATTGAGGATTGAGGATTGTGGATTGAGGATTGAAGATTGAGTATTGAGGATTGAAGATGGAGGATTGAGGATTGAGGATTGAGGATTGAGGATTGAGGTTGAGGATTGAAGATTGAGGATTGGGGATTGAGGATTGACGATTGAGGATTGAGTATTGGGGATTGAGGATTGAGGATTGAGGATTGAAATTGAGTATTGAGGATTGAAGATTGAGGATTGAGACTTGATTATTGAATATTGTGGATTGAGTATTGAACCATGAGTATTCAGAATATTGAATTGAGTATTGAGAATTGAGGATTGATGGGTGAATATTGAGGATTGATGGCTGAGGGTTGTGTCTTGAATATTGAGGATTGAGGATTGAGGATTGAGGATAGAGCATTGAGGATTGAAGATTGAGTATTGATGATTGAATATTGAGGATTGAGGATTGAGGTTTGAGGATTGAGGACGAGGACTGACGGTTGAAGATTGAGGTTTGAGGATTGAGGATTGTGGATTGAAGACTGAGGGTTGAGGATTGAGGATTGAGCATTGAGGATTGAAGATTGACGACTGGGGATTGAGGATTGAAGATTGAGTATTAAGGATTGAAGATTGGGGATTGAGGATCTAGGATTGGAGATTGATTATTGAGGATTGAAGATTGAGGATTGAGGATTGAGGATTGAGAATTGAGAATTGAGGATGAGGACTGAGGGTTGAGGGCTGAGGTTTGAGGAATGAGGATTGAGGGTTGAGGATTGAGGATTGAGGATTGAGGATTGAGGATTGAGTATTGAAGATTGAGTATTGATGCCTGAGGACTGAGGATCGAGGATTGAGGATTGAGGATTGGAGATTGATTATTGAGGATTGAAGATTGAGGATTGAGGATTGAGGATTGAGAATTGAGAATTGAGTATGAGGACTGAGGGTTGAGGATTGAGGTTTGAGGGATGAGGATTGAGGGTTGGGGAATGAGGATTGAAGATTGAGGATTGAGGATTGAGCATTGAAGATTGAGTATTGATGCCTGAGGATTGAGGATTGAGGATTGATGATTGAGGATCGAGGATTGGGGATTGAGAATTGAGGATTGAGGATTGAAATTGAGTATTGAGGATTGATGATTGAGGATTGAGACTTGATTATTGAATATTGTGTTTTGAGTATTGAACCATGAGTATTCAGAATATTGTATTGAGTATTGATAATTGAGGATTGATGGTTGAGTATTGAGGATTGATGGCTGAGGGTTGTGTCTTGAATATTGAGGATTGAGGATTGAGGATTGAAGATAGAGCATTGAGGATTGAATATTGAGTATTGATGATTGAATATTGAGGATTGAGGATTGAGGTTTGAGGATTGAGGACGAGGACTGACGGTTGAAGAATGAGGTTTGAGGATTGAGGATTGTGAATTGAGGACTGAGGATTGAGGATTGAGGATTGATCATTGAGGATTGAAGATTGATGACTGGGGATTGAGGATTGAAGATTGAGTATAAAGGATTGAAGATTGGGGATTGAGGATCTAGGATTGGAGATTGAGTATTGAGGATTGAACATTGAGGCTTGAGGATTGAGAATTGAGGATTGGGGATTGAAGATTGAGTATTGAGGATTGAGGATTGAGGATTGAGGAATGAGGATTGAGGATTGAGGATTGAGGATTGAGGATTGAGGATTGAGGATTGAGGATTGAAGAATGAATATTGATGATTGAAGATTGAGGATTGAGGATTGAAGGTTGTGGATAGAGGACGAGGACTGAGGGTTGAATATTGATGTTTGAGGTCTGAGGATTGAGGATTGAGGATTGAGAATTGAGGATTGAGGATTGGGGATTGAAGATTGAGGATTGTGTATTGAGGATTGAAGAATGAGGATTGAGGATTGAGGATTGAGGATTGAGGATTGCAGATTGAGTATTGAGGATTGAGGATTGAGGATTGAAGATTGAGGATTGAGGATTGAGGATTGAGGATTGAGGATTGAGGATTGAAGATTGAGTATTAAGGATTGAAGATTGAGGATTGAGGATTGAGGATTGAGGATTGAGGTTGAGGATTGAAGATTGAGGATTGGGGATTGAGGATTGACGATTGAGGATTGAGTATTGGGGATTGAGAATTGAGGATTGAGGATTGAAATTGAGTATTGAGGATTGAAGATTGAGGATTGAGACTTGATTATTGCATATTGTGGATTGAGTATTGAACCATGAGTATTGAGAATATTGTATTGAGTATTGAGAATTGAGGATTGATGGTTGAGTAATGAGGATTGATGGCTGAGGGTTGTGTCTTGAATATTGAGGATTGAGGATTGAGGATTGAGGACAGAGCATTGAGGATTGAAGATTGAGTATTGATGATTGAAGATTGAGGATTGAGGATTGAGGATTGAGGATTGAGGTTGAGGGTTCAAGATTGAGGATTGGGGATTGAGGATTGACGATTGAGGATTGAGTATTGGGGATTGAGAATTGAGGATTGAGGATTGAAATTGAGTATTGAGGATTGAAGATTGAGGTTTGAGACTTGATTATTGAATATTGTGGATTGAGAATTGAACCATGAGTATTCAGAATATTGTATTGAGTATTGAGAATTGAGGATTGATGGTTGAGTATTGAGGATTGATGGCTGAGGGTTGTGTCTTGAATATTGAGGATTGAGGATTGAGGATTGAGGATAGAGCATTGAGGATTGAAGATTGAGTATTGATGATTGAAGATTGAGGATTGAGGATTGAGGATTGAGGATTGAGGTTGAGGATTGAAGATTGACGATTGGGGATTGAGGATTGACGATTGAGGATTGATGATTGGGGATTGAGTATTGAGGATTGAGGATTGAAATTGAGTATTGAGGATTGAAGATTGAGGATTGAGACTTGATTATTGAATATTGTGGATTGAGTATTGAACCATGAGTATTCAGAATATTGTATTGAGTATTGAGAATTGAGGATTGATGGTTGAGTATTGAGGATTGATGGCTGAGGGTTGTGTCTTGAATATTGAGGATTGAGGATTGAGGATTGAGGATAGAGCATTGAGGATTGAAGATTGAGTATTGATGATTGAATATTGAGGATTGAGGATTGAGGTTTGAGGATTGAGGACGAGGACTGACGGTTGAAGATTGAGGTTTGAGGATTGAGGATTGTGGATTGAAGACTGAGGATTGAAGATTGAGGATTGGGCATTGAGGTTTGAATATTGATGACTGGGGATTGAGGATTGAAGATTGAGTATTAAGGATTGAAGATTGGGGATTGAGGATCTAGGATTGGAGATTGATTATTGAGGATTGAAGATTGAGGATTGAGGATTGAGGATTGAGAATTGAGAATTGAGGATGAGGACTGAGGGTTGAGGACTGAGGTTTGAGGAATGAGGATTGAGGGTTGAGGATTGAGGATTGAGGATTGAGGATTGAGGATTGAGTATTGAAGATTGAGTATTGATGCCTGAGGACTGAGGATCGAGGATTGAGGATTGAGGATTGGAGATTGATTATTGAGGATTGAAGATTGAGGATTGAGGATTGAGGATTGAGAATTGAGAATTGAGTATGAGGACTGAGGGTTGAGGATTGAGGTTTGAGGGATGAGGATTGAGGGTTGGGGAATGAGGATTGAAGATTGAGGATTGAGGATTGAGCATTGAAGATTGAGTATTGATGCCTGAGGATTGAGGATTGAGGATTGATGATTGAGGATCGAGGATTGGGGATTGAGAATTGAGGATTGAGGATTGAAATTGAGTATTGAGGATTGATGATTGAGGATTGAGACTTGATTATTGAATATTGTGTTTTGAGTATTGAACCATGAGTATTCAGAATATTGTATTGAGTATTGAGAATTGAGGATTGATGGTTGAGTATTGAGGATTGATGGCTGAGGGTTGTGTCTTGAATATTGAGGATTGAGGATTGAGGATTGAAGATAGAGCATTGAGGATTGAATATTGAGTATTGATGATTGAATATTGAGGATTGAGGATTGAGGTTTGAGGATTGAGGACGAGGACTGACGGTTGAAGAATGAGGTTTGAGGATTGAGGATTGTGAATTGAGGACTGAGGATTGAGGATTGAGGATTGATCATTGAGGATTGAAGATTGATGACTGGGGATTGAGGATTGAAGATTGAGTATAAAGGATTGAAGATTGGGGATTGAGGATCTAGGATTGGAGATTGAGTATTGAGGATTGAACATTGAGGCTTGAGGATTGAGAATTGAGGATTGGGGATTGAAGATTGAGTATTGAGGATTGAGGATTGAGGATTGAGGAATGAGGATTGAGGATTGAGGATTGAGGATTGAGGATTGAGGATTGAGGATTGAGGATTGAAGAATGAATATTGATGATTGAAGATTGAGGATTGAGGATTGAAGGTTGTGGATAGAGGACGAGGACTGAGGGTTGAATATTGATGTTTGAGGTCTGAGGATTGAGGATTGAGGATTGAGAATTGAGGATTGAGGATTGGGGATTGAAGATTGAGGATTGTGTATTGAGGATTGAAGAATGAGGATTGAGGATTGAGGATTGAGGATTGAGGATTGCAGATTGAGTATTGAGGATTGAGGATTGAGGATTGAAGATTGAGGATTGAGGATTGAGGATTGAGGATTGAGGATTGAGGATTGAAGATTGAGTATTAAGGATTGAAGATTGAGGATTGAGGATTGAGGATTGAGGATTGAGGTTGAGGATTGAAGATTGAGGATTGGGGATTGAGGATTGACGATTGAGGATTGAGTATTGGGGATTGAGAATTGAGGATTGAGGATTGAAATTGAGTATTGAGGATTGAAGATTGAGGATTGAGACTTGATTATTGAATATTGTGGATTGAGTATTGAACCATGAGTATTGAGAATATTGTATTGAGTATTGAGAATTGAGGATTGATGGTTGAGTAATGAGGATTGATGGCTGAGGGTTGTGTCTTGAATATTGAGGATTGAGGATTGAGGATTGAGGATAGAGCATTGAGGATTGAAGATTGAGTATTGATGATTGAAGATTGAGGATTGAGGATTGAGGATTGAGGATTGAGGTTGAGGGTTCAAGATTGAGGATTGGGGATTGAGGATTGACGATTGAGGATTGAGTATTGGGGATTGAGAATTGAGGATTGAGGATTGAAATTGAGTATTGAGGATTGAAGATTGAGGTTTGAGACTTGATTATTGAATATTGTGGATTGAGAATTGAACCATGAGTATTCAGAATATTGTATTGAGTATTGAGAATTGAGGATTGATGGTTGAGTATTGAGGATTGATGGCTGAGGGTTGTGTCTTGAATATTGAGGATTGAGGATTGAGGATTGAGGATAGAGCATTGAGGATTGAAGATTGAGTATTGATGATTGAAGATTGAGGATTGAGGATTGAGGATTGAGGATTGAGGTTGAGGATTGAAGATTGACGATTGGGGATTGAGGATTGACGATTGAGGATTGATGATTGGGGATTGAGTATTGAGGATTGAGGATTGAAATTGAGTATTGAGGATTGAAGATTGAGGATTGAGACTTGATTATTGAATATTGTGGATTGAGTATTGAACCATGAGTATTCAGAATATTGTATTGAGTATTGAGAATTGAGGATTGATGGTTGAGTATTGAGGATTGATGGCTGAGGGTTGTGTCTTGAATATTGAGGATTGAGGATTGAGGATTGAGGATAGAGCATTGAGGATTGAAGATTGAGTATTGATGATTGAATATTGAGGATTGAGGATTGAGGTTTGAGGATTGAGGACGAGGACTGACGGTTGAAGATTGAGGTTTGAGGATTGAGGATTGTGGATTGAAGACTGAGGATTGAAGATTGAGGATTGAGCATTGAGGTTTGAATATTGATGACTGGGGATTGAGGATTGAAGATTGAGTATTAAGGATTGAAGATTGGGGATTGAGGATCTAGGATTGGAGATTGATTATTGAGGATTGAAGATTGAGGATTGAGGATTGAGGATTGAGAATTGAGAATTGAGGATGAGGACTGAGGGTTGAGGACTGAGGTTTGAGGAATGAGGATTGAGGGTTGAGGATTGAGGATTGAGGATTGAAGATTGAGGATTGAGGATTGAGGATTGAGGATTGAGGGTTGGGGATTGAAGATTGAATATTGATGATTGAAGATTGAGGATTGAGGATTGAGTATTGAGGATTGCAGATTGAGTATTGAGGATTGAGGATTCAGGATTGAGGATTGAGGATTGTGGATTGAGGATTGAGGATTGAGGATTGAGGATTGAATATTGAGTATTGAGGATTGAATGTTGAGGATTGAGGATTGAGGATTGAGGATTGCGGGTTGGGGATTGAAGATTGAATATTGATGATTGAAGATTGAGGATTGAGGATTGAGTATTGAGGATTGCAGATTGAGTATTGAGGATTGAGGATTGAGGATTGAGGATTGAGGATTGAGGATTGAATATTGAGTATTGAGGATTGAAGGTTGAGGATTGAGGATTGAGGATTGATAATTGATGATTGAGGATTGAAGATTGAGGATTGAGGATTGAAATTGAGTATTGAGGATTGAAGATTGAGGATTGAGATTTGATTATTGAATATTGTGGTTTGAGTACCGAACCATGCGGATTCAGGATATTCTATTGAGTATTGAGAATTGAGGATTGATGGTTGAGTATTGAGGAATGTTGGCTGAGGGTTGTGTGTTGAATATTGAGGATTGGGGATTGAGGACTGAGGTTTGAGGAATGAGGATTGAGGGTTGAGGATTGAGGATTGAGGATTGAGGATTGAGGATTGAGTATTGAAGATTGAGTATTGATGCCTGAGGACTGAGGATCGAGGATTGAGGATTGAGGATTGGAGATTGATTATTGAGGATTGAAGATTGAGGATTTAGAATTGAGGATTGAGAATTGAGAATTGAGTATGAGGACTGAGGGTTGAGGATTGAGGTTTGAGGGATGAGGATTGAGGGTTGGGGAATGAGGATTGAGGATTGAGGATTGAGGATTGAGCATTGAAGATTGAGTATTGATGCCTGAGGATTGAGGATTGAGGATTGAGGATTGAGGATTGAGGATTGAGGATTGAAGATTGAGTATTGATGATTGAATATTGAGGATTGAGGATTGAGGTTTGAGGATTGAGGACGAGGACTGACGGTAGAGGATTGATGTTTGAGGATTGAGGATTGAGGACCGAGGATTGAGGATGAGGGCTGAGGGTCGGGGACTGAGGTTTGACGACTGAGGACTGAGGATTGAGGATTGAGAATTGAGGACTGATGATTGAGGATTGAAGATTGAGGATTGGGTATTGAGGATTGAAGGATGAGGATTGAGGATTGAGGATTGAGGGTTGCGGATTGAGGACCTAGGATTGGAGATTGATTATTGACGATTGATGATTGGGGATTGAGGATTGAGGATTGAGGATCTAGGATTGGTAATCGATTATTGAGGATTGAGGTTTGAGGTCTGAGGACTGAGGATTGAGTATTGAGAATTGAGGATTGATGATTGAGGATTGAATATTGAGGATGGGGGACTGAGTGTTGAGGGTTGAGTGTTGAGAAGTGAAGTTTGTGGATAGAGATTTTAAGATTGCAGACTGAGTATTGAGTATTGAAAGGTGTGAATTGAAGATATTCTATTGAGGATTGAGAACTGACGAATGATTGTTGAGGACTGACGACTGAAGGTTGAGGATTCAGGATTGTGGATTCAGGATTGAGGTTTGAGGACTGAGAATTGAGGATTGAGTATTGAGGATTGAGGATTGAGGATTGAGGATTGAGGATCGAGGATTGAAGATTGAGGATTGGGTATTGTGGATTGAACATTCAGGATTGAGGATTGAGGATTGAGGATTGAGGATTGAGGACTGAAGATTGAATATTGATGATTGATGATTGAGGATTGAGGATTGAGGGTTGTGAATTGAGGACGAGGACTGAGGGTTGAGTATTGATGTGTGAGGTCTGAGGATTGAGGATTGAGGATTGAGAGTTGAGGATTGAGGATTGAAGATTGAGGATTGTGTGTTGAGGATTGACGAATGAGGATTGAGGATGGAGGATTGAGGATTGAGGATTGAGTATTGAGGATTGAAGATTGAGTATTGAGGATTGAACATTGAGGCTTGAGGATTGAGAATTGAGGATTGGGGATTGAAGATTGAGTATTGAGGATTGAAGATTTAGGATTGAGGATTGAGGATTGAGGATTGAGGATTGAGGATTGAGGATTGAGGATTGAGTATTGAAGATTGAATATTGATGATTGAAGATTGAGGATTGAGGATTGAAGGTTGTGGATAGAGGACGAGGACTGAGGGGTGGATATTGATGTTTGAGGTCTGAGGATTGAGGATTGAGGATTGAGAATTGAGGATTGAGGATAGAGGATTGAAGATTGAGGATTGGGTATTGGGGATTGAAGAATGAGGATTGAGGGTTGAGGATTGAGGATTGAGGATTGCAGATTGAGTATTGAGGATTGGGGATTGAGGATTGAGGATTGAGGGTTGAGGGTTGAGGATTGAGGATTGAGGATTGAGGATTGAAGAATGAGTATTGAGGATTGAAGATTGAGGATTGAGGATTGAGGATTGAGGATTGAGGATTGAGGATTGAGTATTGAAGATTGAATATTGATGATTGGAGGTTGAGGATTGAGGATTGAAGGTTGTGGATAGAGGACGAGGACTGAGGGGTGAATATTGATGTTTGAGGTCTGAGGATTGAGGATTGAGGATTGAGAATTGAGGATTGAGGATAGAGGATTGAAGATTGAGGATTGGGTATTGAGGATAGAAGAATGAGTATTGAGGATTGAGGATTGAGGATTGAGGATTGCAGATTGAGTATTGAGGATTGAGGATTGAGGATTGAGGATTGAGGATTGAGGGTTGAGGATTGAGGATTGAGGATTGAGGATTGAAGATTGAGTATTGATGATTGAATATTGAGGATTGAGGATTGAGGTTTGAGGATTGAGGACGAGGACTGACGGTTGAGGATTGAGGTTTGAGGATTGAGGATTGTGGATTGAGGACTGAGGATTGAGGATTGAGGATTGAGCATTGAGGATTGAGGATTGATGACTGGGGATTGAGGATTGAAGATTGAGTATTAAGGATTGAAGATTGGGGATTGAGGATCTAGGATTGGAGATTGACTATTGAGGATTGAAGATTGAGGATTGAGGATGGAGGATTGAGAATTGAGAATTGAGGATGAGGACTGAGGGTTGAGGATTGAGGTTTGAGGAATGAGGACTGATGATTGAGGATTGAGAATTGAGGACTGATGATTGAGGATTGAAGATTGAGGATTGTGGATTCAGGGTTGAGGTTTCAGGACTGAGAATTGAGGATTGAGTATTGAGGGTTGAGGATTGAGGATTGAGGATTGAGGATTGAAGATTGAGGATTGGGTATTTCGGGTTGAACATTGAGGATTGAGGATTGAGGATTGAGGATTGAGGATTGAGGACTGAAGATAGAATATTGATGATTGATGATTGAGGATTGAGGATTGAGGGTTGTGGATTGAGGACGAGGACTGAGGGTTGAGTATTCATGTGTGAGGTCTGAGGATTGAGGTTTGAGGATTGAGAGTTGAGGATTGAGGATTGAAGATAGAGGATTGGGTATTGAGGATTGAAGAATGAGGATTGAGGATTGAGGATTGAGGATTGAAGATTGAGTATTGAGGATTGAACATTGAGGATTGAGGATTGAGAATTGAGGATTGGGGATTGAAGATTGAGTATTGAGGTTTGAAGATTGAGGATTGAGGATTGAGAATTGAGGATTGAGGACTGAGGATTGAGGATTTAGGATTGAGGATTGAAGATTGAATATTGATGATTGAAGATTGAGGATTGAGGATTGATGGTTGTGGATAGAGGACGAGGACTGAGGGTTGAATATTGATGTTTGAGGTCTGAGGGTTGAGGATTGAGGATTGAGAATTGAGGATTGAGGATTGAGGATTGAAGATTGAGGATTGGGTATTGAGGATTGAAGAATGAGGATTGAGGATTGAGGATTGAGGATTGAGTGTTGAGGATTGAAGATTGAGTATTGAGGATAGAAGACTGACGATTGAGGATTGAGAATTGAGGATTGAGTATCGAGGATTGAGGATTGAAGATTTAGTATTGAGGATTGAAGATAGAGGATTGAGAATTGAGGATTGATGATTGAGGATTGAAGATTGAGTATTGAGGATTGAAGGTTGAGGATTGAGGATTGAGGATTGAGGATTGACGATGAGGGCTGAGGGTTGAGGATTGAGGTTTGAGGACTGAGGACTGACGGTTGAGGATTGAGAATTGAGGATTGAGGATTGAGGATTGAAGATTGAGGTTTGGGTACTGAGGATTGAAGAATGAGGATTGAGGATTGAGGATTGAGGATTGAGGATTGAAGATTGAGTATTGAGGATTGAAGATTGACGATTGACGATTGAGGATTGAGGATTGAGGATTGAACGTTGAGGACTGAGTGTTGAGGGTTGAGTGATGAGAATTGATGTTTGTGGATAGAGGTTTGAAGATTGCAGTTTGAGTATTGAGTATTGAAAGCTGTGAATTGAGGATATTCTATTGAGGATTGAGGATTGACAATTGATAGTTGAGGACTGAGGGCCGAAGATTGAGGACTCAGGATTGAGGATTCAGAATTGAGGTTTGAGGACTGAGGATTGAGTACTGAGGAGTGAGGATTGAGGATTGAGGATTGAAGATTGAGAATTGAAGACTGAGTATTGAGGACTGAAGATTGACGATTGAGGATTAAGGATTGAGGATTGAGGATTGAGGATTGAAGATTCAGTATTGAGGATTGATGGTTGAGTATTGTGGATTGAGGATCTAGGATTGGAGGTTGATTATTGAGGATTGAAGATTGAGAATTCAGGATTGAGGATTGAGAATTGAGAATTGAGGATGAGGACTGAGGGTTGAGGGTTGAGGATTGAGAAATGAGGATTGAGGGTTGAGGATTGAGGATTGAGGATTGAGGATTGAGGATTCAGTATTGACGATTGAGTATTGATCACTGAGGATTGAGGATTGACTATTGAGGATTGAAGGTTGAATATAGAGGATTGAAGATTCAGGATTGAGGATTGAGTATTGAGAATGGAGGATGAGGGCTGAGGGCTGAGGATTGAGGTTTGAGGATTGCAGATTGAGTATTGAGGATTGAAGACTGAGGATTGAGGATTGGGGATTGAGGATTGAGTATTGAGGATTGCAGATTGAGTATTGAGGATTGAGGATTGAGGATTGAGGATTGAGGATTGAGGATTGAATATTGAGTATTGAGGATTGAAGGTTGAGGATTGAGGATTGAGGATTGATAATTGATGATTGAGGATTGAAGATTGAGGATTGAGGATTGAAATTGAGTATTGAGGATTGAAGATTGAGGATTGAGATTTGATTATTGAATATTGTGGTTTGAGTACCGAACCATGCGGATTCAGGATATTCTATTGAGTATTGAGAATTGAGGATTGATGGTTGAGTATTGAGGAATGTTGGCTGAGGGTTGTGTGTTGAATATTGAGGATTGGGGATTGAGGACTGAGGTTTGAGGAATGAGGATTGAGGGTTGAGGATTGAGGATTGAGGATTGAGGATTGAGGATTGAGTATTGAAGATTGAGTATTGATGCCTGAGGACTGAGGATCGAGGATTGAGGATTGAGGATTGGAGATTGATTATTGAGGATTGAAGATTGAGGATTTAGAATTGAGGATTGAGAATTGAGAATTGAGTATGAGGACTGAGGGTTGAGGATTGAGGTTTGAGGGATGAGGATTGAGGGTTGGGGAATGAGGATTGAGGATTGAGGATTGAGGATTGAGCATTGAAGATTGAGTATTGATGCCTGAGGATTGAGGATTGAGGATTGAGGATTGAGGATTGAGGATTGAGGATTGAAGATTGAGTATTGATGATTGAATATTGAGGATTGAGGATTGAGGTTTGAGGATTGAGGACGAGGACTGACGGTAGAGGATTGATGTTTGAGGATTGAGGATTGAGGACCGAGGATTGAGGATGAGGGCTGAGGGTCGGGGACTGAGGTTTGACGACTGAGGACTGAGGATTGAGGATTGAGAATTGAGGACTGATGATTGAGGATTGAAGATTGAGGATTGGGTATTGAGGATTGAAGGATGAGGATTGAGGATTGAGGATTGAGGGTTGCGGATTGAGGACCTAGGATTGGAGATTGATTATTGACGATTGATGATTGGGGATTGAGGATTGAGGATTGAGGATCTAGGATTGGTAATCGATTATTGAGGATTGAGGTTTGAGGTCTGAGGACTGAGGATTGAGTATTGAGAATTGAGGATTGATGATTGAGGATTGAATATTGAGGATGGGGGACTGAGTGTTGAGGGTTGAGTGTTGAGAAGTGAAGTTTGTGGATAGAGATTTTAAGATTGCAGACTGAGTATTGAGTATTGAAAGGTGTGAATTGAAGATATTCTATTGAGGATTGAGAACTGACGAATGATTGTTGAGGACTGACGACTGAAGGTTGAGGATTCAGGATTGTGGATTCAGGATTGGGGTTTGAGGACTGAGAATTGAGGATTGAGTATTGAGGATTGAGGATTGAGGATTGAGGATTGAGGATCGAGGATTGAAGATTGAGGATTGGGTATTGTGGATTGAACATTCAGGATTGAGGATTGAGGATTGAGGATTGAGGATTGAGGACTGAAGATTGAATATTGATGATTGATGATTGAGGATTGAGGATTGAGGGTTGTGAATTGAGGACGAGGACTGAGGGTTGAGTATTGATGTGTGAGGTCTGAGGATTGAGGATTGAGGATTGAGAGTTGAGGATTGAGGATTGAAGATTGAGGATTGTGTGTTGAGGATTGACGAATGAGGATTGAGGATAGAGGATTGAGGATTGAGGATTGAGTATTGAGGATTGAAGATTGAGTATTGAGGATTGAACATTGAGGCTTGAGGATTGAGAATTGAGGATTGGGGATTGAAGATTGAGTATTGAGGATTGAAGATTTAGGATTGAGGATTGAGGATTGAGGATTGAGGATTGAGGATTGAGGATTGAGGATTGAGTATTGAAGATTGAATATTGATGATTGAAGATTGAGGATTGAGGATTGAAGGTTGTGGATAGAGGACGAGGACTGAGGGGTGGATATTGATGTTTGAGGTCTGAGGATTGAGGATTGAGGATTGAGAATTGAGGATTGAGGATAGAGGATTGAAGATTGAGGATTGGGTATTGGGGATTGAAGAATGAGGATTGAGGGTTGAGGATTGAGGATTGAGGATTGCAGATTGAGTATTGAGGATTGGGGATTGAGGATTGAGGATTGAGGGTTGAGGGTTGAGGATTGAGGATTGAGGATTGAGGATTGAAGAATGAGTATTGAGGATTGAAGATTGAGGATTGAGGATTGAGGATTGAGGATTGAGGATTGAGGATTGAGTATTGAAGATTGAATATTGATGATTGGAGGTTGAGGATTGAGGATTGAAGGTTGTGGATAGAGGACGAGGACTGAGGGGTGAATATTGATGTTTGAGGTCTGAGGATTGAGGATTGAGGATTGAGAATTGAGGATTGAGGATAGAGGATTGAAGATTGAGGATTGGGTATTGAGGATAGAAGAATGAGTATTGAGGATTGAGGATTGAGGATTGAGGATTGCAGATTGAGTATTGAGGATTGAGGATTGAGGATTGAGGATTGAGGATTGAGGGTTGAGGATTGAGGATTGAGGATTGAGGATTGAAGATTGAGTATTGATGATTGAATATTGAGGATTGAGGATTGAGGTTTGAGGATTGAGGACGAGGACTGACGGTTGAGGATTGAGGTTTGAGGATTGAGGATTGTGGATTGAGGACTGAGGATTGAGGATTGAGGATTGAGCATTGAGGATTGAGGATTGATGACTGGGGATTGAGGATTGAAGATTGAGTATTAAGGATTGAAGATTGGGGATTGAGGATCTAGGATTGGAGATTGACTATTGAGGATTGAAGATTGAGGATTGAGGATGGAGGATTGAGAATTGAGAATTGAGGATGAGGACTGAGGGTTGAGGATTGAGGTTTGAGGAATGAGGACTGATGATTGAGGATTGAGAATTGAGGACTGATGATTGAGGATTGAAGATTGAGGATTGTGGATTCAGGGTTGAGGTTTCAGGACTGAGAATTGAGGATTGAGTATTGAGGGTTCAGGATTGAGGATTGAGGATTGAGGATTGAAGATTGAGGATTGGGTATTTCGGGTTGAACATTGAGGATTGAGGATTGAGGATTGAGGATTGAGGATTGAGGACTGAAGATTGAATATTGATGATTGATGATTGAGGATTGAGGATTGAGGGTTGTGGATTGAGGACGAGGACTGAGGGTTGAGTATTCATGTGTGAGGTCTGAGGATTGAGGTTTGAGGATTGAGAGTTGAGGATTGAGGATTGAAGATAGAGGATTGGGTATTGAGGATTGAAGAATGAGGATTGAGGATTGAGGATTGAGGATTGAAGATTGAGTATTGAGGATTGAACATTGAGGATTGAGGATTGAGAATTGAGGATTGGGGATTGAAGATTGAGTATTGAGGATTGAAGATTGAGGATTGAGGATTGAGAATTGAGGATTGAGGACTGAGGATTGAGGATTTAGGATTGAGGATTGAAGATTGAATATTGATGATTGAAGATTGAGGATTGAGGATTGATGGTTGTGGATAGAGGACGAGGACTGAGGGTTGAATATTGATGTTTGAGGTCTGAGGGTTGAGGATTGAGGATTGAGAATTGAGGATTGAGGATTGAGGATTGAAGATTGAGGATTGGGTATTGAGGATTGAAGAATGAGGATTGAGGATTGAGGATTGAGGATTGAGTGTTGAGGATTGAAGATTGAGTATTGAGGATAGAAGACTGACGATTGAGGATTGAGAATTGAGGATTGAGTATCGAGGATTGAGGATTGAAGATTTAGTATTGAGGATTGAAGATAGAGGATTGAGAATTGAGGATTGATGATTGAGGATTGAAGATTGAGTATTGAGGATTGAAGGTTGAGGATTGAGGATTGAGGATTGAGGATTGACGATGAGGGCTGAGGGTTGAGGATTGAGGTTTGAGGACTGAGGACTGACGGTTGAGGATTGAGAATTGAGGATTGAGGATTGAGGATTGAAGATTGAGGTTTGGGTACTGAGGATTGAAGAATGAGGATTGAGGATTGAGGATTGAGGATTGAGGATTGAAGATTGAGTATTGAGGATTGAAGATTGACGATTGACGATTGAGGATTGAGGATTGAGGATTGAACGTTGAGGACTGAGTGTTGAGGGTTGAGTGATGAGAATTGATGTTTGTGGATAGAGGTTTGAAGATTGCAGTTTGAGTATTGAGTATTGAAAGCTGTGAATTGAGGATATTCTATTGAGGATTGAGGATTGACAATTGATAGTTGAGGACTGAGGGCCGAAGATTGAGGACTCAGGATTGAGGATTCAGAATTGAGGTTTGAGGACTGAGGATTGAGTACTGAGGATTGAGGATTGAGGATTGAGGATTGAAGATTGAGAATTGAAGACTGAGTATTGAGGACTGAAGATTGACGATTGAGGATTAAGGATTGAGGATTGAGGATTGAGGATTGAAGATTCAGTATTGAGGATTGATGGTTGAGTATTGTGGATTGAGGATCTAGGATTGGAGGTCGATTATTGAGGATTGAAGATTGAGAATTCAGGATTGAGGATTGAGAATTGAGAATTGAGGATGAGGACTGAGGGTTGAGGATTGAGGATTGAGAAATGAGGATTGAGGGTTGAGGATTGAGGATTGAGGATTGAGGATTGAGGATTCAGTATTGACGATTGAGTATTGATCACTGAGGATTGAGGATTGACTATTGAGGATTGAAGGTTGAATATAGAGGATTGAAGATTCAGGATTGAGGATTGAGTATTGAGAATGGAGGATGAGGGCTGAGGGCTGAGGATTGAGGTTTGAGGATTGCAGATTGAGTATTGAGGATTGAAGACTGAGGATTGAGGATTGGGGATTGAGGATTGAGGATTTAGGATTGAAGATTGAGTATTGAGGATTGAAGATTGAGGATTGAGTATTAAGTATTGAAGATTGAGGATTGATGATTGAGCATTGAGGATTGAGGATTGAGGACTGAGGATTGAGGATTGAAGATAGAGGATTGAAGATTGAGGAATGGTAATTGAGGAGTGACGATTGAGTATTTAGGATTGAGGATTGAGAATTGAGGATTGATGATTCAAGATTGAGTATTGAGGATTGTAGAATGAGGATTGAGGATTGAGGATTGAGGATCGAGGATTGAAGATTTAGTATTGAGGATTGAAGATAGGCGATTGAGAATTGAGGATTGAGGATTGAGGATTGAAGATTGAGGATTGGGTATTGAGGATTGAAGAATGAGGATTGAGGATTGAGGATTGAGGATTGACTGTTGTGGATTGAAGATTGAGTATTGAGGATAGAAGACTGACGATTGAGGATTGAGAATTGAGGATCGAGGATTGAGGATTGAAGATTTAGTATTGAGGATTGAAGATAGAGGGTTGAGAATTGAGGATTGAGGATTGAAGATTGAAGATTGAGGATTGGGTACTGAGGATTGAAGAATGAGGATTGAGGATTGAGGATTGAGGATTGAGTGTTGAGGATTGAAGATTGAGTATTGAGGATAGAAGACTGACGATTGAGTACTGAGAATTGAGTATTGAAGATTGAGGGTTGATGATTGAGGAATGAGGATTGAGGATTGAGGATTGAGGATTGAGTATTGAATATTGAGGATTGATGATTGAAAATTGAGGATTGAGGATTGGGGTTTGAGGATTGAGGACTGAGGTTTGAGGACTGAGGACTGAGGATTGTGGATTGAGGATTGAGGATTGAAGATTCAGTATTGAGGATTGAAGATTGGGAATTGAGGATTGAGGATTGAACATTGAGGACTGAGTGTTGAGTGTTGAGTGATGTGAATTGATGTTTGTGGATAGAGGTTTGAAGATTGCAGATTGAGTATTGAGTATTGAAAACTTTGAATTGAGGATATTCTATTGAGGATTGAGAATTGACGACAGATTGATTAGGACTGAGGTCCTAAGATGGAGGATTCAGGATTGAGGATTCAGAACTGAGGTTTGAGGACTAAGGATTGAGGATTGAAGATTGAGTATTGAGGATTGAGGATTGAGGATTGAAGATCGAGGATTGAGGATTGAGGATGAGGGCTGACGGTTGAGGATTTATGTTTGAGGACTGAGGACTGAGGATAGAGTATTGAGAAATGAGGATTGAGGATTGAGGATTGAAGATTGAGTATTGGGTATTGAGGATTCAAGAATGAGGATTGAGGATTGAGGTTTGAGGATTGAGGATTGAAGATTGAGTATTGAGGATTGAAGACTGACGATTGAGGATTGAGGATTGAGGACTGAGGATTGACGCTTGAGGATTGAGGGTTGAGGATGTAGGATTGAAGAGAGAGGACTGAGTGTTGAGGATTGAGTGTTGAGAATTGATGCTTGTGGTTTGAGGTTTGATTATTGAATATTCTGGATTGAGTATTGAACCGTAAGAATTCAGGATGTTCTATTGAGTATTGAGAATTGAGGATTGATGGTTGAGTATTGAGGAATGTTGGCTGAGGGTTGTGTGTTGAATATTGAGGATTGGGGATTGAGGACTGAGGTTTGAGGAATGAGGATTGAGGGTTGAGGATTGAGGATTGAGGATTGAGGATTGAGGATTGAGTATTGAAGATTGAGTATTGATGCCTGAGGACTGAGGATCGAGGATTGAGGATTGAGGATTGGAGATTGATTATTGAGGATTGAAGATTGAGGATTTAGAATTGAGGATTGAGAATTGAGAATTGAGTATGAGGACTGAGGGTTGAGGATTGAGGTTTGAGGGATGAGGATTGAGGGTTGGGGAATGAGGATTGAGGATTGAGGATTGAGGATTGAGCATTGAAGATTGAGTATTGATGCCTGAGGATTGAGGATTGAGGATTGAGGATTGAGGATTGAGGATTGAGGATTGAAGATTGAGTATTGATGATTGAATATTGAGGATTGAGGATTGAGGTTTGAGGATTGAGGACGAGGACTGACGGTAGAGGATTGATGTTTGAGGATTGAGGATTGAGGACCGAGGATTGAGGATGAGGGCTGAGGGTCGGGGACTGAGGTTTGACGACTGAGGACTGAGGATTGAGGATTGAGAATTGAGGACTGATGATTGAGGATTGAAGATTGAGGATTGGGTATTGAGGATTGAAGGATGAGGATTGAGGATTGAGAATTGAGGATTGAGTATCGAGGATTGAGGATTGAAGATTTAGTATTGAGGATTGAAGATAGAGGATTGAGAATTGAGGATTGATGATTGAGGATTGAAGATTGAGTATTGAGGATTGAAGGTTGAGGATTGAGGATTGAGGATTGAGGATTGACGATGAGGGCTGAGGGTTGAGGATTGAGGTTTGAGGACTGAGGACTGACGGTTGAGGATTGAGAATTGAGGATTGAGGATTGAGGATTGAAGATTGAGGTTTGGGTACTGAGGATTGAAGAATGAGGATTGAGGATTGAGGATTGAGGATTGAGGATTGAAGATTGAGTATTGAGGATTGAAGATTGACGATTGACGATTGAGGATTGAGGATTGAGGATTGAACGTTGAGGACTGAGTGTTGAGGGTTGAGTGATGAGAATTGATGTTTGTGGATAGAGGTTTGAAGATTGCAGTTTGAGTATTGAGTATTGAAAGCTGTGAATTGAGGATATTCTATTGAGGATTGAGGATTGACAATTGATAGTTGAGGACTGAGGGCCGAAGATAGAGGACTCAGGATTGAGGATTCAGAATTGAGGTTTGAGGACTGAGGATTGAGTACTGAGGATTGAGGATTGAGGATTGAGGATTGAAGATTTAGAATTGAAGACTGAGTATTGAGGACTGAAGATTGACGATTGAGGATTAAGGATTGAGGATTGAGGATTGAGGATTGAAGATTCAGTATTGAGGATTGATGGTTGAGTATTGTGGATTGAGGATCTAGGATTGGAGGTTGATTATTGAGGATTGAAGATTGAGAATTCAGGATTGAGGATTGAGAATTGAGAATTGAGGATGAGGACTGAGGGTTGAGGATTGAGGATTGAGAAATGAGGATTGAGGGTTGAGGATTGAGGATTGAGGATTGAGGATTGAGGATTCAGTATTGACGATTGAGTATTGATCACTGAGGATTGAGGATTGACTATTGAGGATTGAAGGTTGAATATAGAGGATTGAAGATTCAGGATTGAGGATTGAGTATTGAGAATGGAGGATGAGGGCTGAGGGCTGAGGATTGAGCTTTGAGGATTGCAGATTGAGTATTGAGGATTGAAGACTGAGGATTGAGGATTGGGGATTGAGGATTGAGGATTTAGGATTGAAGATTGAGTATTGAGGATTGAAGATTGAGGATTGAGTATTAAGTATTGAAGATTGAGGATTGATGATTGAGCATTGAGGATTGAGGATTGAGGATTGATGATTGAGGATTGAAGATAGAGGATTGAAGATTGAGGAATGGTAATTGAGGAGTGACGATTGAGTATTTAGGATTGAGGATTGAGAATTGAGGATTGATGATTCAAGATTGAGTATTGAGGATTGTAGAATGAGGATTGAGGATTGAGGATTGAGGATCGAGGATTGAAGATTTAGTATTGAGGATTGAAGATAGGCGATTGAGAATTGAGGATTGAGGATTGAGGATTGAAGATTGAGGATTGGGTATTGAGGATTGAAGAATGAGGATTGAGGATTGAGGATTGACTGTTGTGGATTGAAGATTGAGTATTGAGGATAGAAGACTGACGATTGAGGATTGAGAATTGAGGATCGAGGATTGAGGATTGAAGATTTAGTATTGAGGATTGAAGATAGAGGGTTGAGAATTGAGGATTGAGGATTGAAGATTGAAGATTGAGGATTGGGTACTGAGGATTGAAGAATGAGGATTGAGGATTGAGGATTGAGGATTGAGTGTTGAGGATTGAAGATTGAGTATTGAGGATAGAAGACTGACGATTGAGGACTGAGAATTGAGTATTGAAGATTGAGGGTTGATGATTGAGGAATGAGGATTGAGGATTGAGGATTGAGGATTGAGTATTGAATATTGAGGATTGATGATTGAAAATTGAGGATTGAGGATTGGGGTTTGAGGATTGAGGACTGAGGTTTGAGGACTGAGGACTGAGGATTGTGGATTGAGGATTGAGGATTGAAGATTCAGTATTGAGGATTGAAGATTGGGAATTGAGGATTGAGGATTGAACATTGAGGACTGAGTGTTGAGTGTTGAGTGATGTGAATTGATGTTTGTGGATAGAGGTTTGAAGATTGCAGATTGAGTATTGAGTATTGAAAACTTTGAATTGAGGATATTCTATTGAGGATTGAGAATTGACGACAGATTGATTAGGACTGAGGTCCTAAGATGGAGGATTCAGGATTGAGGATTCAGAACTGAGGTTTGAGGACTAAGGATTGAGGATTGAAGATTGAGTATTGAGGATTGAGGATTGAGGATTGAAGATCGAGGATTGAGGATTGAGGATGAGGGCTGACGGTTGAGGATTTATGTTTGAGGACTGAGGACTGAGGATAGAGTATTGAGAAATGAGGATTGAGGATTGAGGATTGAAGATTGAGTATTGGGTATTGAGGATTCAAGAATGAGGATTGAGGATTGAGGTTTGAGGATTGAGGATTGAAGATTGAGTATTGAGGATTGAAGACTGACGATTGAGGATTGAGGATTGAGGACTGAGGATTGACGCTTGAGGATTGAGGGTTGAGGATGTAGGATTGAAGAGAGAGGACTGAGTGTTGAGGATTGAGTGTTGAGAATTGATGCTTGTGGTTTGAGGTTTGATTATTGAATATTCTGGATTGAGTATTGAACCGTAAGAATTCAGGATGTTCTATTGAGTATTGAGAATTGAGGATTGATGGTTGAGTATTGAGGATTGATGGCTGAGTATTGAGGATTGATGGCTGAGGGTTGAGTGTTGAATATTGAGGATTGAGGATTGAGGATTGAGGATTGATTATTGAGGACTGAAGATTGATTATTGATGATTGAAGATTGAGGACTGAGGATTGAGGGTTGAGGATTGAGGACGGGGACTGACGGTTGAGGATTGAGGTTTGAGCATTGAGGATTGAGGATTGAGGACTGAGGATTGAGGATTGACGACTGAGCATAGAGGATTGGAGATTGAGGACTGGCGATTGAGGATTGAAGATTGAGGATTAAGGACTGAGGATTGGGGATTGAAGATCTAGGATTGGAGATTGATTTTTGGGGATTGAAGGTTGAGTATTGAGGATTGAGGATTGAGAATTGAGAATTGAGGATGTGGACTGAGGGTTGAGGATTGAGGCTTGAGGAACGAGGATTGAGCATTGAGGTTTGAGGACTGTGGACTGACGATTGAGGATTGAGAATTGAGGATTGAGGATTGAGGATTGAAGATTGAGGTTTGGGTACTGAGGATTGAAGAATGAGGATTGAGGATTGAGGATTGAGGATTGAGGATTGAAGATTGAGTATTGAGGATTGAAGATTGACGATTGAGGATTGAGGATTGAGGATTGAGGATTGAACGTTGACGACTGAGTGTTGAGGGTTGAGTGATGAGAATTGATGTTTGTGGATAGAGGTTTGAAGATTGCAGTTTGAGTATTGAGTATTGAAAGCTGTGAATTGAGGATATTCTATTGAGGATTGAGGATTGACAATTGATAGTTGAGGACTGATGGCCGAAGATTGAGGACTCAGGATTGAGGATTCAGAATTGAGGTTTGAGGACTGAGGATTGAGTACTGAGGATTGAGGATTGAGGATTGAGGATTGAAGATTGAGAATTGAAGACTGAGTGTTGAGGACTGAAGATTGACGATTGAGGATTAAGGATTGAGGTTTGAGGATTGAGGATTGAAGATTCAGTATTGAGGATTGATGGTTGAGTATTGTGGATTGAGGGTCTAGGATTGGAGGTTGATTATTGAGGATTGAAGATTGAGAATTCAGGATTGAGGATTGAGAATTGAGAATTGAGGATGAGGACTGAGGGTTGAGGATTGAGGATTGAGAAATGAGGATTGAGGGTTGAGGATTGAGGATTGAGGGTTGAGGATTGAGGATTCAGTATTGACGATTGAGTATTGATCTCTGAGGATTGAGGATTGAGTATTGAGGATTGAAGGTTGAATATAGAGGATTGAAGATTCAGGATTGAGGATTGAGTATTGAGAATGGAGGATGAGGGCTGAGGGCTGAGGATTGAGGTTTGAGGATTGCAGATTGAGTATTGAGGATAGAAGATTGAGGTTTGGGTACTGAGGATTGAAGAATGAGTATTGAGGATTGAGTATTGAGGATTGAGGATTGAGTATTGAAGATTGAGGATTGATGATTGAGCATTGAGGATTGAGGATTGAGGATTGACGCTTGAGGATTGAGTGTTGAGGATGTAGGATTGAAGAGAGAGGACTGAATGTTGAGGATTGAGTGATGAGAATTGATGCTTGAGGTTTGAGATTTGATTATTGAATATTCTGGATTGAGTATTGAACCATCAGAATTCAGGATGTTCTATTGAGTATTGAGAATTCAGGATTGGTGGTTGAGTATTGAGGATTGATGGTTGAGGGTTGAGTGTTGAATATTGAGGATTGAGGATTGAGGATTGAGGATTGAGTATTGAAGATTGAGGATTGAGGATTGAGGATTGAGGATTGAAGATTGAGTATTCAGGATAGAAGACTGACGATTGAGGATTGAGGATTGAAGATTGAGGATCGAGGATTGAGGATTGACGATTTAGTATTGATGATTGAAAATTGAGGATTGAGGATTGGGGATTGAGGATTGAGTATTGAGGTTTGAGGACTGAGGACTGAGGATTGTGGATTGAGGATTGAGGATTGAAGATCGAGGATTGAGGATTTAGTATTGAGGATTGAAGATAGAGGATTGAGAATTGAGGATTGAGGATTGAGTATTGAAGATTGAGGATTGAGGATTGAGGATTGAGGATTGAGGTTGAGGATTGAAGATTGAGGATTGGGGATTGAGGATTGACGATTGAGGATTGAGTATTGGGGATTGAGAATTGAGGATTGAGGATTGAAATTGAGTATTGAGGATTGAAGATTGAGGATTGAGACTTGATTATTGAATATTGTGGATTGAGTATTGAACCATGAGTATTGAGAATATTGTATTGAGTATTGAGAATTGAGGATTGATGGTTGAGTAATGAGGATTGATGGCTGAGGGTTGTGTCTTGAATATTGAGGATTGAGGATTGAGGATTGAGGATAGAGCATTGAGGTTTGAGGATTGAGGATTGTGGATTGAAGACTGAGGATTGAAGATTGAGGATTGAGCATTGAGGTTTGAATATTGATGACTGGGGATTGAGGATTGAAGATTGAGTATTAAGGATTGAAGATTGGGGATTGAGGATCTAGGATTGGAGATTGATTATTGAGGATTGAAGATTGAGGATTGAGGATTGAGGATTGAGAATTGAGAATTGAGGATGAGGACTGAGGGTTGAGGACTGAGGTTTGAGGAATGAGGATTGAGGGTTGAGGATTGAGGATTGAGGATTGAAGATTGAAGATTGAGGATTGAGGATTGAGGATTGAGGGTTGGGGATTGAAGATTGAATATTGATGATTGAAGATTGAGGATTGAGGATTGAGTATTGAGGATTGCAGATTGAGTATTGAGGATTGAGGATTCAGGATTGAGGATTGAGGATTGTGGATTGAGGATTGAGGATTGAGGATTGAGGATTGAATATTGAGTATTGAGGATTGAATGTTGAGGATTGAGGATTGAGGATTGAGGATTGAGGGTTGGGGATTGAAGATTGAATATTGATGATTGAAGATTGAGGATTGAGGATTGAGTATTGAGGATTGCAGATTGGGTATTGAGGATTGAGGATTGAGGATTGAGGATTGAGGATTGAGGATTGAATATTGAGTATTGAGGATTGAAGGTTGAGGATTGAGGATTGAGGATTGATAATTGATGATTGAGGATTGAAGATTGAGGATTGAGGATTGAAATTGAGTATTGAGGATTGAAGATTGAGGATTGAGATTTGATTATTGAATATTGTGGTTTGAGTACCGAACCATGCGGATTCAGGATATTCTATTGAGTATTGAGAATTGAGGATTGATGGTTGAGTATTGAGGAATGTTGGCTGAGGGTTGTGTGTTGAATATTGAGGATTGGGGATTGAGGACTGAGGTTTGAGGAATGAGGATTGAGGGTTGAGGATTGAGGATTGAGGATTGAGGATTGAGGATTGAGTATTGAAGATTGAGTATTGATGCCTGAGGACTGAGGATCGAGGATTGAGGATTGAGGATTGGAGATTGATTATTGAGGATTGAAGATTGAGGATTTAGAATTGAGGATTGAGAATTGAGAATTGAGTATGAGGACTGAGGGTTGAGGATTGAGGTTTGAGGGATGAGGATTGAGGGTTGGGGAATGAGGATTGAGGATTGAGGATTGAGGATTGAGCATTGAAGATTGAGTATTGATGCCTGAGGATTGAGGATTGAGGATTGAGGATTGAGGATTGAGGATTGAGGATTGAAGATTGAGTATTGATGATTGAATATTGAGGATTGAGGATTGAGGTTTGAGGATTGAGGACGAGGACTGACGGTAGAGGATTGATGTTTGAGGATTGAGGATTGAGGACCGAGGATTGAGGATGAGGGCTGAGGGTCGGGGACTGAGGTTTGACGACTGAGGACTGAGGATTGAGGATTGAGAATTGAGGACTGATGATTGAGGATTGAAGATTGAGGATTGGGTATTGAGGATTGAAGGATGAGGATTGAGGATTGAGGATTGAGGGTTGCGGATTGAGGACCTAGGATTGGAGATTGATTATTGACGATTGATGATTGGGGATTGAGGATTGAGGATTGAGGATCTAGGATTGGTAATCGATTATTGAGGATTGAGGTTTGAGGTCTGAGGACTGAGGATTGAGTATTGAGAATTGAGGATTGATGATTGAGGATTGAATATTGAGGATGGGGGACTGAGTGTTGAGGGTTGAGTGTTGAGAAGTGAAGTTTGTGGATAGAGATTTTAAGATTGCAGACTGAGTATTGAGTATTGAAAGGTGTGAATTGAAGATATTCTATTGAGGATTGAGAACTGACGAATGATTGTTGAGGACTGACGACTGAAGGTTGAGGATTCAGGATTGTGGATTCAGGATTGAGGTTTGAGGACTGAGAATTGAGGATTGAGTATTGAGGATTGAGGATTGAGGATTGAGGATTGAGGATCGAGGATTGAAGATTGAGGATTGGGTATTGTGGATTGAACATTCAGGATTGAGGATTGAGGATTGAGGATTGAGGATTGAGGACTGAAGATTGAATATTGATGATTGATGATTGAGGATTGAGGATTGAGGGTTGTGAATTGAGGACGAGGACTGAGGGTTGAGTATTGATGTGTGAGGTCTGAGGATTGAGGATTGAGGATTGAGAGTTGAGGATTGAGGATTGAAGATTGAGGATTGTGTGTTGAGGATTGACGAATGAGGATTGAGGATAGAGGATTGAGGATTGAGGATTGAGTATTGAGGATTGAAGATTGAGTATTGAGGATTGAACATTGAGGCTTGAGGATTGAGAATTGAGGATTGGGGATTGAAGATTGAGTATTGAGGATTGAAGATTTAGGATTGAGGATTGAGGATTGAGGATTGAGGATTGAGGATTGAGGGTTGAGGATTGAGTATTGAAGATTGAATATTGATGATTGAAGATTGAGGATTGAGGATTGAAGGTTGTGGATAGAGGACGAGGACTGAGGGGTGGATATTGATGTTTGAGGTCTGAGGATTGAGGATTGAGGATTGAGAATTGAGGATTGAGGATAGAGGATTGAAGATTGAGGATTGGGTATTGGGGATTGAAGAATGAGGATTGAGGGTTGAGGATTGAGGATTGAGGATTGCAGATTGAGTATTGAGGATTGGGGATTGAGGATTGAGGATTGAGGGTTGAGGGTTGAGGATTGAGGATTGAGGATTGAGGATTGAAGAATGAGTATTGAGGATTGAAGATTGGGGATTGAGGATTGAGGATTGAGGATTGAGGATTGAGGATTGAGTATTGAAGATTGAATATTGATGATTGGAGGTTGAGGATTGAGGATTGAAGGTTGTGGATAGAGGACGAGGACTGAGGGGTGAATATTGATGTTTGAGGTCTGAGGATTGAGGATTGAGGATTGAGAATTGAGGATTGAGGATAGAGGATTGAAGATTGAGGATTGGGTATTGAGGATAGAAGAATGAGTATTGAGGATTGAGGATTGAGGATTGAGGATTGCAGATTGAGTATTGAGGATTGAGGATTGAGGATTGAGGATTGAGGATTGAGGGTTGAGGATTGAGGATTGAGGATTGAGGATTGAAGATTGAGTATTGATGATTGAATATTGAGGATTGAGGATTGAGGTTTGAGGATTGAGGACGAGGACTGACGGTTGAGGATTGAGGTTTGAGGATTGAGGATTGTGGATTGAGGACTGAGGATTGAGGATTGAGGATTGAGCATTGAGGATTGAGGATTGATGACTGGGGATTGAGGATTGAAGATTGAGTATTAAGGATTGAAGATTGGGGATTGAGGATCTAGGATTGGAGATTGACTATTGAGGATTGAAGATTGAGGATTGAGGATGGAGGATTGAGAATTGAGAATTGAGGATGAGGACTGAGGGTTGAGGATTGAGGTTTGAGGAATGAGGACTGATGATTGAGGATTGAGAATTGAGGACTGATGATTGAGGATTGAAGATTGAGGATTGTGGATTCAGGGTTGAGGTTTCAGGACTGAGAATTGAGGATTGAGTATTGAGGGTTGAGGATTGAGGATTGAGGATTGAGGATTGAAGATTGAGGATTGGGTATTTCGGGTTGAACATTGAGGATTGAGGATTGAGGATTGAGGATTGAGGATTGAGGACTGAAGATTGAATATTGATGATTGATGATTGAGGATTGAGGATTGAGGGTTGTGGATTGAGGACGAGGACTGAGGGTTGAGTATTCATGTGTGAGGTCTGAGGATTGAGGTTTGAGGATTGAGAGTTGAGGATTGAGGATTGAAGATAGAGGATTGGGTATTGAGGATTGAAGAATGAGGATTGAGGATTGAGGATTGAGGATTGAAGATTGAGTATTGAGGATTGAACATTGAGGATTGAGGATTGAGAATTGAGGATTGGGGATTGAAGATTGAGTATTGAGGATTGAAGATTGAGGATTGAGGATTGAGAATTGAGGATTGAGGACTGAGGATTGAGGATTTAGGATTGAGGATTGAAGATTGAATATTGATGATTGAAGATTGAGGATTGAGGATTGATGGTTGTGGATAGAGGACGAGGACTGAGGGTTGAATATTGATGTTTGAGGTCTGAGGGTTGAGGATTGAGGATTGAGAATTGAGGATTGAGGATTGAGGATTGAAGATTGAGGATTGGGTATTGAGGATTGAAGAATGAGGATTGAGGATTGAGGATTGAGGATTGAGTGTTGAGGATTGAAGATTGAGTATTGAGGATAGAAGACTGACGATTGAGGATTGAGAATTGAGGATTGAGTATCGAGGATTGAGGATCGAAGATTTAGTATTGAGGATTGAAGATAGAGGATTGAGAATTGAGGATTGATGATTGAGGATTGAAGATTGAGTATTGAGGATTGAAGGTTGAGGATTGAGGATTGAGGATTGAGGATTGACGATGAGGGCTGAGGGTTGAGGATTGAGGTTTGAGGACTGAGGACTGACGGTTGAGGATTGAGAATTGAGGATTGAGGATTGAGGATTGAAGATTGAGGTTTGGGTACTGAGGATTGAAGAATGAGGATTGAGGATTGAGGATTGAGGATTGAGGATTGAAGATTGAGTATTGAGGATTGAAGATTGACGACTGAGGATTGAGGATTGAGGATTGAGGATTGAACGTTGACGACTGAGTGTTGAGGGTTGAGTGATGAGAATTGATGTTTGTGGATAGAGGTTTGAAGATTGCAGTTTGAGTATTGAGTATTGAAAGCTGTGAATTGAGGATATTCTATTGAGGATTGAGGATTGACAATTGATAGTTGAGGACTGATGGCCGAAGATTGAGGACTCAGGATTGAGGATTCAGAATTGAGGTTTGAGGACTGAGGATTGAGTACTGAGGATTGAGGATTGAGGATTGAGGATTGAAGATTGAGAATTGAAGACTGAGTGTTGAGGACTGAAGATTGACGATTGAGGATTAAGGATTGAGGTTTGAGGATTGAGGATTGAAGATTCAGTATTGAGGATTGATGGTTGAGTATTGTGGATTGAGGGTCTAGGATTGGAGGTTGATTATTGAGGATTGAAGATTGAGAATTCAGGATTGAGGATTGAGAATTGAGAATTGAGGATGAGGACTGAGGGTTGAGGATTGAGGATTGAGAAATGAGGATTGAGGGTTGAGGATTGAGGATTGAGGGTTGAGGATTGAGGATTCAGTATTGACGATTGAGTATTGATCTCTGAGGATTGAGGATTGAGTATTGAGGATTGAAGGTTGAATATAGAGGATTGAAGATTCAGGATTGAGGATTGAGTATTGAGAATGGAGGATGAGGGCTGAGGGCTGAGGATTGAGGTTTGAGGATTGCAGATTGAGTATTGAGGATTGAAGATTGAGGTTTGGGTACTGAGGATTGAAGAATGAGTATTGAGGATTGAGTATTGAGGATTGAGGATTGAGTATTGAAGATTGAGGATTGATGATTGAGCATTGAGGATTGAGGATTGAGGATTGACGCTTGAGGATTGAGTGTTGAGGATGTAGGATTGAAGAGAGAGGACTGAATGTTGAGGATTGAGTGATGAGAATTGATGCTTGAGGTTTGAGATTTGATTATTGAATATTCTGGATTGAGTATTGAACCATCAGAATTCAGGATGTTCTATTGAGTATTGAGAATTCAGGATTGGTGGTTGAGTATTGAGGATTGATGGTTGAGGGTTGAGTGTTGAATATTGAGGATTGAGGATTGAGGATTGAGGATTGAGTATTGAAGATTGAGGATTGAGGATTGAGGATTGAGGATTGAAGATTGAGTATTCAGGATAGAAGACTGACGATTGAGGATTGAGGATTGAAGATTGAGGATCCAGGATTGAGGATTGACGATTTAGTATTGATGATTGAAAATTGAGGATTGAGGATTGGGGATTGAGGATTGAGTATTGAGGTTTGAGGACTGAGGACTGAGGATTGTGGATTGAGGATTGAGGATTGAAGATCGAGGATTGAGAATTGAGGATTGAGGATTGAGTATTGAAGATTGAGGATTGAGGATTGAGGATTGAGGATTGAGGTTGAGGATTGAAGATTGAGTATTAAGGATTGAAGATTGGGGATTGAGGATCTAGGATTGGAGATTGATTATTGAGGATTGAAGATTGAGGATTGAGGATTGAGGATTGAGAATTGAGAATTGAGGATGAGGACTGAGGGTTGAGGACTGAGGTTTGAGGAATGAGGATTGAGGGTTGAGGATTGAGGATTGAGGATTGAAGATTGAGGATTGAGGATTGAGGATTGAGGATTGAGGGTTGGGGATTGAAGATTGAATATTGATGATTGAAGATTGAGGATTGAGGATTGAGTATTGAGGATTGCAGATTGAGTATTGAGGATTGAGGATTCAGGATTGAGGATTGAGGATTGTGGATTGAGGATTGAGGATTGAGGATTGAGGATTGAATATTGAGTATTGAGGATTGAATGTTGAGGATTGAGGATTGAGGATTGAGGATTGAGGGTTGGGGATTGAAGATTGAATATTGATGATTGAAGATTGAGGATTGAGGATTGAGTATTGAGGATTGCAGATTGAGTATTGAGGATTGAGGATTGAGGATTGAGGATTGAGGATTGAGGATTGAATATTGAGTATTGAGGATTGAAGGTTGAGGATTGAGGATTGAGGATTGATAATTGATGATTGAGGATTGAAGATTGAGGATTGAGGATTGAAATTGAGTATTGAGGATTGAAGATTGAGGATTGAGATTTGATTATTGAATATTGTGGTTTGAGTACCGAACCATGCGGATTCAGGATATTCTATTGAGTATTGAGAATTGAGGATTGATGGTTGAGTATTGAGGAATGTTGGCTGAGGGTTGTGTGTTGAATATTGAGGATTGGGGATTGAGGACTGAGGTTTGAGGAATGAGGATTGAGGGTTGAGGATTGAGGATTGAGGATTGAGGATTGAGGATTGAGTATTGAAGATTGAGTATTGATGCCTGAGGACTGAGGATCGAGGATTGAGGATTGAGGATTGGAGATTGATTATTGAGGATTGAAGATTGAGGATTTAGAATTGAGGATTGAGAATTGAGAATTGAGTATGAGGACTGAGGGTTGAGGATTGAGGTTTGAGGGATGAGGATTGAGGGTTGGGGAATGAGGATTGAGGATTGAGGATTGAGGATTGAGCATTGAAGATTGAGTATTGATGCCTGAGGATTGAGGATTGAGGATTGAGGATTGAGGATTGAGGATTGAGGATTGAAGATTGAGTATTGATGATGGAATATTGAGGATTGAGGATTGAGGTTTGAGGATTGAGGACGAGGACTGACGGTAGAGGATTGATGTTTGAGGATTGAGGATTGAGGACCGAGGATTGAGGATGAGGGCTGAGGGTCGGGGACTGAGGTTTGACGACTGAGGACTGAGGATTGAGGATTGAGAATTGAGGACTGATGATTGAGGATTGAAGATTGAGGATTGGGTATTGAGGATTGAAGGATGAGGATTGAGGATTGAGGATTGAGGGTTGCGGATTGAGGACCTAGGATTGGAGATTGATTATTGACGATTGATGATTGGGGATTGAGGATTGAGGATTGAGGATCTAGGATTGGTAATCGATTATTGAGGATTGAGGTTTGAGGTCTGAGGACTGAGGATTGAGTATTGAGAATTGAGGATTGATGATTGAGGATTGAATATTGAGGATGGGGGACTGAGTGTTGAGGGTTGAGTGTTGAGAAGTGAAGTTTGTGGATAGAGATTTTAAGATTGCAGACTGAGTATTGAGTATTGAAAGGTGTGAATTGAAGATATTCTATTGAGGATTGAGAACTGACGAATGATTGTTGAGGACTGACGACTGAAGGTTGAGGATTCAGGATTGTGGATTCAGGATTGAGGTTTGAGGACTGAGAATTGAGGATTGAGTATTGAGGATTGAGGATTGAGGATTGAGGATTGAGGATCGAGGATTGAAGATTGAGGATTGGGTATTGTGGATTGAACATTCAGGATTGAGGATTGAGGATTGAGGATTGAGGATTGAGGACTGAAGATTGAATATTGATGATTGATGATTGAGGATTGAGGATTGAGGGTTGTGAATTGAGGACGAGGACTGAGGGTTGAGTATTGATGTGTGAGGTCTGAGGATTGAGGATTGAGGATTGAGAGTTGAGGATTGAGGATTGAAGATTGAGGATTGTGTGTTGAGGATTGACGAATGAGGATTGAGGATAGAGGATTGAGGATTGAGGATTGAGTATTGAGGATTGAAGATTGAGTATTGAGGATTGAACATTGAGGCTTGAGGATTGAGAATTGAGGATTGGGGATTGAAGATTGAGTATTGAGGATTGAAGATTTAGGATTGAGGATTGAGGATTGAGGATTGAGGATTGAGGATTGAGGGTTGAGGATTGAGTATTGAAGATTGAATATTGATGATTGAAGATTGAGGATTGAGGATTGAAGGTTGTGGATAGAGGACGAGGACTGAGGGGTGGATATTGATGTTTGAGGTCTGAGGATTGAGGATTGAGGATTGAGAATTGAGGATTGAGGATAGAGGATTGAAGATTGAGGATTGGGTATTGGGGATTGAAGAATGAGGATTGAGGGTTGAGGATTGAGGATTGAGGATTGCAGATTGAGTATTGAGGATTGGGGATTGAGGATTGATGATTGAGGGTTGAGGGTTGAGGATTGAGGATTGAGGATTGAGGATTGAAGAATGAGTATTGAGGATTGAAGATTGAGGATTGAGGATTGAGGATTGAGGATTGAGGATTGAGGATTGAGTATTGAAGATTGAATATTGATGATTGGAGGTTGAGGATTGAGGATTGAAGGTTGTGGATAGAGGACGAGGACTGAGGGGTGAATATTGATGTTTGAGGTCTGAGGATTGAGGATTGAGGATTGAGAATTGAGGATTGAGGATAGAGGATTGAAGATTGAGGATTGGGTATTGAGGATAGAAGAATGAGTATTGAGGATTGAGGATTGAGGATTGAGGATTGCAGATTGAGTATTGAGGATTGAGGATTGAGGATTGAGGATTGAGGATTGAGGGTTGAGGATTGAGGATTGAGGATTGAGGATTGAAGATTGAGTATTGATGATTGAATATTGAGGATTGAGGATTGAGGTTTGAGGATTGAGGACGAGGACTGACGGTTGAGGATTGAGGTTTGAGGACTGAGGATTGTGGATTGAGGACTGAGGATTGAGGATTGAGGATTGAGCATTGAGGATTGAGGATTGATGACTGGGGATTGAGGATTGAAGATTGAGTATTAAGGATTGAAGATTGGGGATTGAGGATCTAGGATTGGAGATTGACTATTGAGGATTGAAGATTGAGGATTGAGGATGGAGGATTGAGAATTGAGAATTGAGGATGAGGACTGAGGGTTGAGGATTGAGGTTTGAGGAATGAGGACTGATGATTGAGGATTGAGAATTGAGGACTGATGATTGAGGATTGAAGATTGAGGATTGTGGATTCAGGGTTGAGGTTTCAGGACTGAGAATTGAGGATTGAGTATTGAGGGTTGAGGATTGAGGATTGAGGATTGAGGATTGAAGATTGAGGATTGGGTATTTCGGGTTGAACATTGAGGATTGAGGATTGAGGATTGAGGATTGAGGATTGAGGACTGAAGATTGAATATTGATGATTGATGATTGAGGATTGAGGATTGAGGGTTGTGGATTGAGGACGAGGACTGAGGGTTGAGTATTCATGTGTGAGGTCTGAGGATTGAGGTTTGAGGATTGAGAGTTGAGGATTGAGGATTGAAGATAGAGGATTGGGTATTGAGGATTGAAGAATGAGGATTGAGGATTGAGGATTGAGGATTGAAGATTGAGTATTGAGGATTGAACATTGAGGATTGAGGATTGAGAATTGAGGATTGGGGATTGAAGATTGAGTATTGAGGATTGAAGATTGAGGATTGAGGATTGAGAATTGAGGATTGAGGACTGAGGATTGAGGATTTAGGATTGAGGATTGAAGATTGAATATTGATGATTGAAGATTGAGGATTGAGGATTGATGGTTGTGGATAGAGGACGAGGACTGAGGGTTGAATATTGATGTTTGAGGTCTGAGGGTTGAGGATTGAGGATTGAGAATTGAGGATTGAGGATTGAGGATTGAAGATTGAGGATTGGGTATTGAGGATTGAAGAATGAGGATTGAGGATTGAGGATTGAAGATTGAGTATTGAGGATTGAAGATTGACGATTGAGGATTGAGGATTGAGGATTGAGGATTGAACGTTGAGGACTGAGTGTTGAGGGTTGAGTGATGAGAATTGATGTTTGTGGATAGAGGTTTGAAGATTGCAGTTTGCGTATTGAGTATTGAAAGCTGTGAATTGAGGATATTCTATTGAGGATTGAGGATTGACAATTGATAGTTGAGGACTGAGGGCCGAAGATTGAGGACACAGGATTGAGGATTCAGAATTGAGGTTTGAGGACTGAGGATTGAGGATTGAGGATTGAGTGTTGAGTATTGAAGATTGAGTATTGAGGGTTGAAGACTGACGATTGAGGATTGAGGATTGAGGATTGAGGATTGAGGATTGAGGTTTGAGGATTGAGTATTGAGGATTGAAGATTGAGGATTGAGGATTGAGCATTGAGGATTGAGGATTGAGGATTGAGGATTGAGGATTGAAGATTGAGGATTGAAGATTGAGGATTGGGGATTGAGGAGTGACGATTGAGTATTTAGGATTGAGGATTGAGAATTGAGGATTGATGATTCAAGATTGAGTATTGAGGATTGTAGAATGAGGATTGAGGATTGAGGATTGAGGAGCGAGGATTGAAGATTTAGTATTGAGTATTGAAGATAGGCGATTGAGAATTGAAGATTGAGTATTGAGGGTTGAAGACTGACGATTGAGGATTGAGGATTGAGGATTGAGGATTGAGGATTGAGGATAGAGGATTGAGTATTGAGGATTGAGGTTTGAGGATTGAGGATTGAAGATTGAGTATTGAGGATTGAAGACAGACGATTGAGGATTGAGGATTGAGGACTGAGGATTGACGCTTGAGGATTGAGGGTTGAGGATGTAGGATTGAAGAGAGAGGACTGAGTGTTGAGGATTGAGTGTTGAGAATTGATGCTTGTGGTTTGAGGTTTGATTATTGAATATTCTGGATTGAGTATTGAACCATAAGAATTCAGGATGTTCTATTGAGTATTGAGAATTGAGGATTGATGGTTGAGTATTGAGGATTGATGGTTAAGGGTTGAGTGTTGAAAATTGAGGATTGAGGATTGAGGATTGAGGATTGATTATTGAGGATTGAAGATTGATTATTGATGATTGAAGATTGAGGACTGAGGATTGAGGGTTGAGGATTGAGGACGAGGTCTGACGGTTGAGGATTGAGGTTTGAGCATTGAGGATTGAGGATTGAGGACTGAGGCTTGAGGATTGACGACTGAGCATAGGGGATTGGAGATTGAGGACTGGCGATTGAGGATTGAAGATTGAGGATTAAGGACTGAGGATTGGGGATTGAAGATCTAGGATTGGAGATTGATTTTTGGGGATTGAAGGTTGAGGATTGAGGATTGAGGATTGAGAATTGAGAATTGAGGATGTGGACTGAGGGTTGAGGATTGAGGCTTGAGGAACGAGGATTGAGGATTGAGGATTGAGGACTGAGGATTGACGATTGAGTATTGAAGAGTGAGGATTTATGACTGAGGATTGAGGATTGAGGATTGAGGATTGAGGATAGAGGATTGAAGATTGAGTATTGGGGATTGAATATTGAGGATTGAGTATTGAGGATTGAGAATGAGGGCTGAGGGTTGAGGATTGAGGTTTGAGTATAGAATCCTGAGAATTCAGGATATTCTATTGAGCATTGAGAATTTAGGATTGATGGTTGAGTATTGAGGATTGAGGATTGAGGATTGAGGATTGAGTATTGAAGATTGAGGATTAATGATTGAGGATTGAGGACTGAGTATTGAGGATTGACGCTTGAGGATTGAGTGTTGAGGATGTAGGATTGAAGAGAGAGGACTGAATGTTGAGGATTGAGTGTTGAGAATTGATGCTTGAGGTTTGAGATTTGATTATTGAATATTCTGGATTGAGTATTGAACCATCAGAATTCAGGATGTTCTATTGAGTATTGAGAATTGAGGATTGGTGGTTGAGTATTGAGGGTTGATGGTTGAGGGTTGAGTGTTGAATATTGAGGATTGAGGATTGAGGATTGAGGATTGTGTATTGAAGATTGAGGATTGAGGATTGAGGATTGAGGATTGAAGATTGAGTACTGAGGATAGAAGACTGACGATTGAGGATTGAGGATTGAAGATTGAGGATCGAGGATTGAGGATTGACGATTTAGTATTGATGATTGAAAATTGAGGATTGAGGATTGGGGATTGAGGATTGAGTATTGAGGTTTGAGGACTGAGGACTGAGGATTGTGGATTGAGGATTGAGGATTGAAGATCGAGGATTGAGGATTTAGTATTGAGGATTGAAGATAGAGGATTGAGAATTGAGGATTGAGGATTGAGGATTGAAGATTGAGGATTGGGTATTGAGCATTGAAGAATGAGGATTGAGGATTGAGGATTGAGGATTGAGTGTTGAGGATTGAAGATTGAGTATTGAGGATAGAAGACTGACGATTGAGGATTGAGAATTGAGGATTGAGTATCGAGGATTGAGGATTGAAGATTTAGTATTGAGGATTGAAGATAGAGGATTGAGAATTGAGGATTGAGAATGAGGGCTGAGGGTTGAGGATTGAGGTTTGAGTATAGAATCCTGAGAATTCAGGATATTCTATTGAGCATTGAGAATTTAGGATTGATGGTTGAGTATTGAGGATTGAGGATTGAGGATTGAGGATTGAGTATTGAAGATTGAGGATTAATGATTGAGGATTGAGGACTGAGTATTGAGGATTGGCGCTTGAGGATTGAGTGTTGAGGATGTAGGATTGAAGAGAGAGTACTGAATGTTGAGGATTGAGTGTTGAGAATTGATGCTTGAGGTTTGAGATTTGATTATTGAATATTCTGGATTGAGTATTGAACCATCAGAATTCAGGATGTTCTATTGAGTATTGAGAATTCAGGATTGGTGGTTGAGTATTGAGGATTGATGGTTGAGGGTTGAGTGTTGAATATTGAGGATTGAGGATTGAGGATTGAGGATTGAGTATTGAAGATTGAGGATTGAGGATTGAGGATTGAGGATTGAGGATTTAGTATTGAGGATTGAAGATAGAGGATTGAGAATTGAGGATTGAGGATTGAGTATTGAAGATTGAGGATTGGGTATTGAGGATTGAAGAATGAGGATTGAGGATTGAGGATTGAGGATTGAGTGTTGAGGATTGAAGATTGAGTATTGAGGATAGAAGACTGACGATTGAGGATTGAGAATTGAGGATTGAGTATCGAGGATTGAGGATTGAAGATTTAGTATTGAGGATTGAAGATAGAGGATTGAGAATTGAGGATTGATGATTCAGGATTGAAGATTGAGTATTGAGGATTGAAGGTTGAGGATTGAGGATTGAGGATTGAGGATTGACGATGAGGGCTGAGGGTTGAGGATTGAGGTTTGAGGACTGAGGACTGACGGTTGAGGATTGAGAATTGAGGATTGAGGATTGAGGATTGAAGATTGAGGTTTGGGTACTGAGGATTGAAGAATGAGGATTGAGGATTGAGGATTGAGGATTGAGGATTGAAGATTGAGTATTGAGGATTGAAGATTGACGATTGAGGATTGAGGATTGAGGATTGAGGATTGAACGTTGAGGACTGAGTGTTGAGGGTTGAGTGATGAGAATTGATGTTTGTGGATAGAGGTTTGAAGATTGCAGTTTGCGTATTGAGTATTGAAAGCTGTGAATTGAGGATATTCTATTGAGGATTGAGGATTGACAATTGATAGTTGAGGACTGAGGGCCGAAGATTGAGGACACAGGATTGAGGATTCAGAATTGAGGTTTGAGGACTGAGGATTGAGGATTGAGGATTGAGTGTTGAGTATTGAAGATTGAGTATTGAGGGTTGAAGACTGACGATTGAGGATTGAGGATTGAGGATTGAGGATTGAGGATTGAGGTTTGAGGATTGAGTATTGAGGATTGAAGATTGAGGATTGAGGATTGAGGATTGAGGATTGAGGATTGAATATTGAGGATTGGGGACTGAGTGTTGAGGGTTGAGAGGTGAGAATTGATGTTTGTGGATAGAGATTTGAAGATTGCAGATTGAGAATTGAGTATTGAAAACTGTGAATTGATGATAATCTATTGAGAACTGAGGATTGATGGTTGAGTATTGAGGATTGAAGATTGAGGATTGAAGAATGAGTATTGAAGATTGAGGATTGATGATTGAGGATTGAGGATTGAGGATTGAGGATTGAGTATTAAGTATTGAAGATTGAGGATTGATGATTGAGCATTGAGGATTGAGGATTGAGGATTGAGGATTGAGGATTGAAGATTGAGGATTGAAGATTGAGGATTGGGGATTGAGGAGTGACGATTGAGTATTTAGGATTGAGGATTGAGAATTGAGGATTGATGATTCAAGATTGAGTATTGAGGATTGTAGAATGAGGATTGAGGATTGAGGATTGAGGATCGAGGATTGAAGATTTAGTATTGAGGATTGAAGATAGGCGATTGAGAATTGAAGATTGAGTATTGAGGGTTGAAGACTGACGATTGAGGATTGAGGATTGAGGATTGAGGATTGAGGATTGAGGATAGAGGATTGAGTATTGAGGATTGAGGTTTGAGGATTGAGGATTGAAGATTGAGTATTGAGGATTGAAGACTGACGATTGAGGATTGAGGATTGAGGACTGAGGATTGACGCTTGAGGATTGAGGGTTGAGGATGTAGGATTGAAGAGAGAGGACTGAGTGTTGAGGATTGAGTGTTGAGAATTGATGCTTGTGGTTTGAGGTTTGATTATTGAATATTCTGGATTGAGTATTGAACCATAAGAATTCAGGATGTTCTATTGAGTATTGAGAATTGAGGATTGATGGTTGAGTATTGAGGATTGATGGTTAAGGGTTGAGTGTTGAATATTGAGGATTGAGGATTGAGGATTGAGGATTGATTATTGAGGATTGAAGATTGATTATTGATGATTGAAGATTGAGGACTGAGGATTGAGGGTTGAGGATTGAGGACGAGGTCTGACGGTTGAGGATTGAGGTTTGAGCATTGAGGATTGAGGATTGAGGACTGAGGCTTGAGGATTGACGACTGAGCATAGAGGATTGGAGATTGAGGACTGGCGATTGAGGATTGAAGATTGAGGATTAAGGACTGAGGATTGGGGATTGAAGATCTAGGATTGGAGATTGATTTTTGGGGATTGAAGGTTGAGGATTGAGGATTGAGGATTGAGAATTGAGAATTGAGGATGTGGACTGAGGGTTGAGGATTGAGGCTTGAGGAAAGAGGATTGAGGATTGAGGATTGAGGACTGAGGATTGACGATTGAGTATTGAAGAGTGAGGATTTATGACTGAGGATTGAGGATTGAGGATTGAGGATTGAGGATAGAGGATTGAAGATTGAGTATTGGGGATTGAATATTGAGGATTGAGTATTGAGGATTGAGAATGAGGGCTGAGGGTTGAGGATTGAGGTTTGAGTATAGAATCCTGAGAATTCAGGATATTCTATTGAGCATTGAGAATTTAGGATTGATGGTTGAGTATTGAGGATTGAGGATTGAGGATTGAGGATTGAGTATTGAAGATTGAGGATTAATGATTGAGGATTGAGGACTGAGTATTGAGGATTGACGCTTGAGGATTGAGTGTTGAGGATGTAGGATTGATGAGAGAGGACTGAATGTTGAGGATTGAGTGTTGAGAATTGATGCTTGAGGTTTGAGATTTGATTATTGAATATTCTGGATTGAGTATTGAACCATCAGAATTCAGGATGTTCTATTGAGTATTGAGAATTGAGGATTGGTGGTTGAGTATTGAGGGTTGATGGTTGAGGGTTGAGTGTTGAATATTGAGGATTGAGGATTGAGGATTGAGGATTGTGTATTGAAGATTGAGGATTGAGGATTGAGGATTGAGGATTGAAGATTGAGTACTGAGGATAGAAGACTGACGATTGAGGATTGAGGATTGAAGATTGAGGATCGAGGATTGAGGATTGACGATTTAGTATTGATGATTGAAAATTGAGGATTGAGGATTGGGGATTGAGGATTGAGTATTGAGGTTTGAGGACTGAGGACTGAGGATTGTGGATTGAGGATTGAGGATTGAAGATCGAGGATTGAGGATTTAGTATTGAGGATTGAAGATAGAGGATTGAGAATTGAGGATTGAGGATTGAGGATTGAAGATTGAGGATTGGGTATAGAGGATTGAAGAATGAGGATTGAGGATTGAGGATTGAGGATTGAGGATTGAAGATTGAGTATTGAGGATTGAAGATTGACGATTGAGGATTGAGGATTGAGGATTGAGGATTGAACGTTGAGGACTGAGTGTTGAGGGTTGAGTGATGAGAATTGATGTTTGTGGATAGAGGTTTGAAGATTGCAGTTTGAGTATTGAGTATTGAAAGCTGTGAATTGAGGATATTCTATTGAGGATTGAGGATTGACAATTGATAGTTGAGGACTGAGGGCCGAAGATTGAGGACTCAGGATTGAGGATTCAGAATTGAGGTTTGAGGACTGAGGATTGAGTACTGAGGATTGAGGATTGAGGATTGAGGATTGAAGATTGAGAATTGAAGACTGAGTATTGAGGACTGAAGATTGACGATTGAGGATTAAGGATTGAGGATTGAGGATTGAGGATTGAAGATTCAGTATTGAGGATTGATGGTTGAGTATTGTGGATTGAGGATCTAGGATTGGAGGTTGATTATTGAGGATTGAAGATTGAGAATTCAGGATTGAGGATTGAGAATTGAGAGTTGAGGATGAGGACTGAGGGTTGAGGATTGAGGATTGAGAAATGAGGATTGAGGGTTGAGGATTGAGGATTGAGGATTGAGGATTGAGGATTCAGTATTGACGATTGAGTATTGATCACTGAGGACTGAGGATTGAGTATTGAGGATTGAAGGTTGAATATAGAGGATTGAAGATTCAGGATTGAGGATTGAGTATTGAGAATGGAGGATGAGGGCTGAGGGCTGAGGATTGAGGTTTGGGGATTGCAGATTGAGTATTGAGGATTGAAGATTGGGGTTTGGGTACTGAGGATTGAAGAATGAGTATTGAGGATTGAGTATTGAGGATTGAGGATTGAGGATTGAAGATTGAGTATTGAGGATTGAAGATTGACGATTGAGGATTGAGGATTGAGGATTGAGGATTGAACGTTGAGGACTGAGTGTTGAGGGTTGAGTGATGAGAATTGATGTTTGTGGATAGAGGTTTGAAGATTGCAGTTTGAGTATTGAGTATTGAAAGCTGTGAATTGAGGATATTCTATTGAGGATTGAGGATTGACAATTGATAGTTGAGGACTGAGGGCCGAAGATTGAGGACTCAGGATTGAGGATTCAGAATTGAGGTTTGAGGACTGAGGATTGAGTACTGAGGATTGAGGATTGAGGATTGAGGATTGAAGATTGAGAATTGAAGTCTGAGTATTGAGGACTGAAGATTGACGATTGAGGATTAAGGATTGAGGATTGAGGATTGAGGATTGAAGATTCAGTATTGAGGATTGATGGTTGAGTATTGTGGATTGAGGATCTAGGATTGGAGGTTGATTATTGAGGATTGAAGATTGAGAATTCAGGATTGAGGATTGAGAATTGAGAATTGAGGATGAGGACTGAGGGTTGAGGATTGAGGATTGAGAAATGAGGATTGAGGCTTGAGGATTGAGGATTGAGGATTGAGGATTGAGGATTCAGTATTGACGATTGAGTATTGATCACTGAGGATTGAGGATTGAGTATTGAGAATGGAGGATGGGGGCTGAGGGCTGAGGATTGAGGTTTGAGGATTGCAGATTGAGTATTGAGGATTGAAGATTGAGGATTGAGGATTGGGGATCGAGGATTGAGGATTTAGGATTGAAGATTGAGTATTGAGGGTTGAAGATTGAGGATTGAGTATTAAGTATTGAAGATTGAGGATTGATGATTGAGCATTGAGGATTGAGGATTGAGGATTGAGGATTGAGGATTGAAGATAGAGGATTGAAGATTGAGGAATGGGGATTGAGGAGTGACGATTGAGTATTTAGGATTGAGGATTGAGAATTGAGGATTGATGATTCAAGATTGAGTATTGAGGATTGTAGAATGAGGATTGAGGATTGAGGATTGAGGATCGAGGATTGAAGATTTAGTATTGAGGATTGAAGATAGGCGATTGAGAATTGAGGATTGAGGATTGAGGATTGAAGATTGAGGATTGGGTATTGAGGATTGAAGAATGAGGATTGAGGATTGAGGATTGACTGTTGTGGATTGAAGATTGAGTATTGAGGATAGAAGACTGACGATTGAGGATTGAGAATTGAGGATCGAGGATTGAGGATTGAAGATTTAGTATTGAGGATTGAAGATAGAGGGTTGAGAATTGGGGATTGAGGATTGAAGATTGAAGATTGAGGATTGGGTACTGAGGATTGAAGAATGAGGATTGAGGATCGAGGATTGAGGATTGAGTGTTGAGGATTGAAGATTGAGTATTGAGGATAGAAGACTGACGATTGAGGACAGAGAATTGAGTATTGAAGATTGAGGGTTGATGATTGAGGAATGAGGATTGAGGATTGAGGATTGAGGATTGAGTATTGAATATTGAGGATTGATGATTGAAAATTGAGGATTGAGGATTGGGGTTTGAGGATTGAGGACTGAGGTTTGAGGACTGAGGACTGAGGATTGTGGATTGAGGATTGAGGATTGAAGATTCAGTATTGAGGATTGAAGATTGGGAATTGAGGATTGAGGATTGAACATTGAGGACTGAGTGTTGAGTGTTGAGTGATGTGAATTGATGTTTGTGGATAGAGGTTTGAAGATTGCAGATTGAGTATTGAGTATTGAAAACTTTGAATTGAGGATATTCTATTGAGGATTGAGAATTGACGACAGATTGATTAGGACTGAGATCTGAAGATGGAGGATTCAGGGTTGAGGATTCAGAATTGAGGTTTGAGGACTAAGGATTGAGGATTGAAGATTGAGTATTGAGGATTGAGGATTGAGGATTGAAGATCGAGGATTGAGGATTGAGGATGAGGGCTGACGGTTGAGGATTTATGTTTGAGGACTGAGGACTGAGGATAGAGTATTGAGAAATGAGGATTGAGGATTGAGGAATGAAGATTGAGTATTGGGTATTGAGGATTGAAGAATGAGGATTGAGGATTGAGGTTTGAGGATTGAGGATTGAAGATTGAGTATTGAGGATTGAAGACTGACGATTGAGGATTGAGGATTGAGGACTGAGGATTGACGCTTGAGGATTGAGGGTTGAGGATGTAGGATTGAAGAGAGAGGACTGAGTGTTGAGGATTGAGTGTTGAGAATTGATGCTTGAGGTTTGAGGTTTGATTATTGAATATTCTGGATTGAGTATTGAACCGTAAGAATTCAGGATGTTCTACTGAGTATTGAGAATTGAGGATTGATGGTTGAGTATTGAGGATTGATGGCTGAGTATTGAGGATTGATGGCTGAGGGTTGAGTGTTGAATATTGAGGATTGAGGATTGAGGATTGAGGATTGATTATTGAGGACTGAAGATTGATTATTGATGATTGAAGATTGAGGACTGAGGATTGAGGGTTGAGGATTGAGGACGGGGCCTGACGGTTGAGGATTGAGGTTTGAGCATTGAGGATTGAGGATTGAGGACTGAGGCTTGAGGATTGACGACTGAGCATAGAGGATTGGAGATTGAGGACTGGCGATTGAGGATTGAAGATTGAGGATTAAGGACTGAGGATTGGGGATTGAAGATCTAGGATTGGAGATTGATTTTTGGGGATTGAAGGTTGAGGATTGAGGATTGAGGATTGAGAATTGAGAATTGAGGATGTGGACTGAGGGTTGAGGATTGAGGCTTGAGGAACGAGGATTGAGGATTGAGGATTGAGGACTGAGGATTGACGATTGAGTATTGAAGAGTGAGGATTTATGACTGAGGATTGAGGATTGAGGATTGAGGATTGAGGATAGAGGATTGAAGATTGAGTATTGGGTATTGAATATTGAGGATTGAGGATTGAGGATTGAGGACTGTGTATTGAGGATTGACGCTTGAGGATCGAGTGTTGAGGATGTAGGATTGAAGAGAGAGGACTGAATGTTGAGGATTGAGTGTTGAGAATTGATGCTTGAGGTTTGAGATTTGATTATTGAATATTCTGGATTGAGTATTGAACCATCAGAATTCAGGATGTTCTATTGAGTATTGAGAACTGAGGATTGGTGGTTGAGTATTGAGGATTGATGGTTGAGGGTTGAGTGTTGAATATTGAGGATTGAGGATTGAGGATTGAGGATTGAGTATTGAAGATTGAGGATTGAGGATTGAGGATTGTGGATTGAAGATTGAGTATCGAGGATAGAAGACTGACGATTGAGGATTGAGGATTGAAGATTGAGGATCGAGGATTGAGGATTGACGATTTAGTATTGATGATTGAAAATTGAGGATTGAGGATTGGGTATTGAGGATTGAAGAATGAGGATTGAGGATTGAGGATTGAGGATTGAGTGTTGAGGATTGAAGATTGAGTATTGAGGATAGAAGACTGACGATTGAGGATTGAGAATTGAGGATTGAGTATCGAGGATTGAGGATTGAAGATTTAGTATTGAGGATTGAAGATAGAGGATTGAGAATTGAGGATTGATGATTGAGGATTGAAGATTGGGTATTGAGGATTGAAGGTTGACGATTGAGGATTGAGGATTCAGGATTGACGATGAGGGCTGAGGGTTGAGGATTGAGGTTTGAGGACTGAGGACTGACGGTTGAGTATTGAGGATTGAGTACTGAGGATTGAGGATTGAGGATTGAGGATTGAAGATTGTGAATTGAAGACTGAGTATTGAGGACTGAAGATTGACGATTGAGGATTAAGGATTGAGGATTGAGGATTGAGGATTGAAGATTCAGTATGGAGGATTGATGGTTGAGTATTGTGGATTGAGCATCTAGGATTGAAGGTTGATTATTGAGGATTGAATATTGAGAATTCAGGATTGAGGATTGAGAATTGAGAATTGAGGATGAGGACTGAGGGTTGAGGATTGAGGATTGAGAAATGAGGATTGAGGGTTGAGGATTGAGGATTGAGGATTGAGGATTGAGGATTGAGGATTCAGTATTGACGATTGAGTATTGATCACTGAGGATTGAGGATTGAGTATTGAGGATTGAAGGTTGGATATAGAGGATTGAAGATTCAGGATTGAGGATTGAGTATTGAGAATGGAGGATGAGGGCTGAGGGCTGAGGATTGAGGTTTGAGGATTGCAGATTGAGTATTGAGGATTGAAGATTGAGGATTGAGGATTGGGGATTGAGGATTGAGGATTTAGGATTGAAGATTGAGTATTGAGGATTGAAGATTGAGGATTGAGTATTAAGTATTGAAGATTGAGGATTGATGATTGAGCATTGAGGATTGAGGATTGAGGATTGAGGATTGAGGATTGAAAATAGAGGATTGAAGATTGAGGAATGGGGATTGAGGAGTGACGATTGAGTATTTAGGATTGAGGATTGAGAATTGAGGATTGATGATTCAAGATTGAGTATTGAGGATTGTAGAATGAGGATTGAGGATTGAGGATTGAGGATCGAGGATTGATGGTTGAGTATTGAGTATTGAGGATTGAGGATTGAGGATTGAGTATTGAAGATTGAGGATTGATAATTGAGGATTGAGGATTGAGTATTGAGGATTGACGCTTGAGGATTGAGTGTTGAGGATGTAGGATTGAAGAGAGAGGACTGAATGTTGAAGATTGAGTGTTGAGAATTGATGCTTGAGGTTTGAGGTTTGATTATTGAATATTCTGGATTGAGTATTGAACCATCAGAATTCAGGATGTTCTATTGAGTATTGAGAATTGAGGATTGGTAGTTGAGTACTGAGGATTGATGGTTGAGGGTTGAGTGTTGAATATTGAGGATTGAGGATTGAGGATTGAGGATTGAGTATTGAAGATTGAGGATTGAGGATTGAGGATTGAGGATTGAAGATTGAGTATTGAGGATAGAAGACTGACGATTGAGGATTGAGGATTGAAGATTGAGGATCGAGGATTGAGGATTGACGATTTAGTATTGATGATTGAAAATTGAGGATTGAGGATTTGGGATTGAGGATTGAGTATTGAGGTTTGAGGACTGAGGACTGAGGATTGTGGATTGAGGATTGAGGATTGAAGATCGAGGATTGAAGATTTAGTATTGAGGATTGAAGATAGAGGATTGAGAATTGAGGATTGAGGATTGAGGATTGAAGATTGAGGATTGGGTATTGAGGATTGAAGAATGAGGATTGAGGATTGAGGATTGAGGATTGAGGGTTGAGTGTTGAGGATTGAAGATTGAGTATTGAGGATAGAAGACTGACGATTGAGGATTGAGAATTGAGGATTGAGTATCGAGGATTGAGGATTGAAGATTTAGTATTGAGGATTGAAGATAGAGGATTGAGAATTGAGGATTGATGATTGAGGATTGAAGATTGAGTATTGAGGATTGAAGGTTGAGGATTGAGGATTGAGGATTGAGGATTGACGATGAGGGCTGAGGGTTGAGGATTGAGGTTTGAGGACTGAGCACTGACGGTTGAGGATTGAGAATTGAGGATTGAGGATTGAGGATTGAAGATTGAGGTTTGGGTACTGAGGATTGAAGAATGAGGATTGAGGATTGAGGATTGAAGATTCAGTATTGAGGATTGATGGTTGAGTATTGTGGATTGAGGATCTAGGATTGGAGATTGATTATTGAGGATTGAAGATTGAGAATTCAGGATTGAGGATTGAGAATTGAGAATTGAGGATGAGGACTGAGGGTTGAGGATTGAGGATTGAGAAATGAGGATTGAGGGTTGAGGATTGAGGATTGAGGATTGAGGATTGAGGATTGAGGATTCAGTATTGACGATTGAGTATTGATCACTGAGGATTGAGGATTCAGTATTGAGGATTGAAAGTTGAATATAGAGGATTGAAGATTCAGGATTGAGGATTGAGTATTGAGAATGGAGAATGAGGGCTGAGGGCTGAGGATTGAGGTTTGAGGATTGCAGATTGAGTATTGAGGATTGAAGATTGAGGATTGAGGATTGGGGATTGAGGATTGAGGATTTAGGATAGAAGATTGAGTATTGAGGATTGAAGATTGAGGATTGAGTATTAAGTATTGAAGATTGAGGATTGATGATTGAGCATTGAGGATTGAGGATTGAGGATTGAGGATTGAGGATTCAAGATAGAGGATTGAAGATTGAGGATTGGGGATTGAGGAGTGACGATAGAGTATTTAGGATTGAGGATTGAGAATTGAGGATTGATGATTCAAGATTGAGTATTGAGGATTGTAGAATGAGGATTGAGGATTGAGGATTGAGGATCGAGGATTGAAGATTTAGTATTGAGCATTGAAGATAGGCGATTGAGAATTGAGGATTGAGGATTGAGGATTGAAGATTGAGGATTGGGTATTGAGGATTGAGGATTGAAGAATGAGGATTGAGGATTGAGGATTGACAGTTGTGGATTGAAGATTGAGTATTGAGGATAGAAGACTGACGATTGAGGATTGAGAATTGAGTATCGAGGATTGAGGATTGAAGATTTAGTATTGAGGATTGAAGATAGAGGGTTGAGAATTGAGGATTGAGGATTGAAGATTGAAGATTGAGGATTGGGTACTGAGGATTGATGAATGAGGATTGAGGATTGAGGATTGAGGATTGAGTGTTGAGGATTGAAGATTGAGTATTGAGGATAGAAGACTGACGATTGAGGACTGAGAATTGAGTATTGAAGATTGAGGGTTGATGATTGAGGAATGAGGATTGAGGATTGAGGATTGAGGATTGAGTATTGAATATTGAGGATTGATAATTGAAAATTGAGGATTGAGGATTGGGGATTGAGGATCGAGGATTGAGGTTTGAGGACCGAGGACTGAGGATTGTGGATTGAGGATTGAGGATTGAAGATTCAGTATTGAGGATTGAAGATTGGGAATTGAGGATTGAGGATTGAACATTGAGGACTGAGTGTTGAGTGTTGAGTGATGAGAATTGATGTTTGTGGATAGAGGTTTGAAGATTGCAGATTGAGTATTGAGTATTGAAAACTTTGAATTGAGGATATTCTATTGAGGATTGAGAATTGACGACAGATTGATTAGGACTGAGGTCTGAAGATTGAGGATTCAGGACTGAGGATTCAGAATTGAGGTTTGAGGACTAAGGATTGAGGATTGAAGATTGAGTATTGAGGATTGAGGATTGAGGATTGAAGATCGAGGATTGAGGATTGAGGATGAGGGCTGACGGTTGAGGATTTATGTTTGAGGACTGAGGACTGTGGATAGAGTATTGAGAAATGAGGATTGAGGATTGAGGATTGAAGATTGAGTATTGGGTATTGAGGATTGAAGAATGAGGATTGAGGATTGAGGTTTGAGGATTGAGGATTGAAGATTGAGTATTGAGGATTGAAGACTGACGATTGAGGATTGAGGATTGAGGACTGAGGATTGACGCTTGAGGATTGAGGGTTGAGGATGTAGGATTGAAGAGAGAGGACTGAGTGTTGAGGATTGAGTGTTGAGAATTGATGCTTGAGGTTTGAGGTTTGAGTGTTGAGGATTGAAGATTGAGTATTGAGGATAGAAGACTGACGATTGAGGACTAAGAATTGAGTATTGAAGATTGAGGGTTGATGATTGAGGAATGAGGATTGAGGATTGAGGATTGAGGATTGAGTATTGAATATTGAGGATTGATGATTGAAAATTGAGGATTGAGGATTGGGGATTGAGGATTGAGGATTGAGGTTTGAGGACTGAGGACTGAGGATTGTGGATTGAGGATTCAGGATTGAAGATTCAGTATTGAGGATTGAAGATTGGGAATTGAGGATAGAGGATTGAACATTGAGGACTGAGTGTTGAGTGTTGAGTGATGAGAATTGATGTTTGTGGATAGAGGTTTGAAGATTGCAGATTGAGTATTGAGTATTGAAAACTTTGAATTGAGGATATTCTATTGAGGATTGAGAATTGACGACAGATTGATTAGGACTGAGGTCTGAAGATTGAGGATTCAGGATTGAGTATTCAGAATTGAGGTTTGAGGACTAAGGATTGAGGATTGAAGATTGAGTATTGAGGATTGAGGATTGAGGATTGAAGATCGAGGATTGAGGATTGAGGATGAGGGCTGACGGCTGAGGATTTATGTTTGAGGACTGAGGACTGAGGATAGAGTATTGAGAAATGAGGATTGAGGATTGAGGATTGAAGATTGAGTATTGGGTATTGAGGATTGAAGAATGAGGATTGAGGATTGAGGTTTGAGGATTGAGGATTGAAGATTGAGTATTGAGGATTGAAGACTGACGATTGAGGATTGAGGATTGAGGACTGAGGATTGACGCTTGAGGATTGAGGGTTGAGGATGTAGGATTGAAGAGAGAGGACTGAGTGTTGAGGATTGAGTGTTGAGAATTGATGCTTGAGGTTTGAGGTTTGATTATTGAATATTCTGGATTGAGTATTGAACCGTAAGAATTCAGGATGTTCTATTGAGTATTGAGAATTGAGGATTGATGGTTGAGTATTGAGGATTGATGGCTGAGTATTGAGGATTGATGGCTGAGGGTTGAGTGTTGAATATTGAGGATTGAGGATTGAGGATTGAGGAGTGATTATTGAGGACTGAAGATTGATTATTGATGATTGAAGATTGAGGACTGAGGATTGGGGGTTGAGGATTGAGGACGGTGACTGACGGTTGAGGATTGAGGTTTGAGCATTGAGGATTGAGGATTGAGGACTGAGGCTTGAGGATTGACGACTGAGCATAGAGGATTGGAGATTGAGTACTGGCGATTGAGGATTGAAGATTGAGGATTAAGGACTGAGGATTGGGGATTGAAGATCTAGGATTGGAGATTGATTTTTGGGGATTGAAGGTTGAGGATTGAGGATTGAGGATTGAGAATTGAGAATTGACGATGTGGACTGAGGGTTGAGGATTGAGGCTTGAGGAACGAGGATTGAGGATTGAGGATTGAGGACTGAGGATTGACGATTGAGTATTGAAGATTGAGGATTTATGACTGAGGATTGAGGAGTGAGGATTGGGGATTGAGGATAGAGGATTGAAGATTGAGTATTGGGGATTGAATATTGAGGATTGAGGATTGAGGATTGAGAATGAGGGCTGAGGGTTGAGGATTGAGGTTTGAGTATAGAATCCTGAGAATTCAGGATATTCTATTGAGCATTGAGAATTTAGGATTGATGGTTGAGTATTGAGGATTGAGGATTGAGGATTGAGGATTGAAGATTGAGTATTGGGTATTGAGGATTGAAGAATGAGGATTGAGGATTGAGGTTTGAGGATTGAGGATTGAAGATTGAGTATTGAGGATTGAAGACTGACGATTGAGGATTGAGGATTGAGGTCTGAGGATTGACGCTTGAGGATTGAGGGTTGAGGATGTAGGATTGAAGAGAGAGGACTGAGTGTTGAGGATTGAGTGTTGAGAATTGATGCTTGAGGTTTGAGATTTGATTATTGAATATTCTGGATTGAGTATTGAACCATAAGAATTCAGGATGTTCTATTGAGTATTGAGAATTGAGGATTGATGGTTGAGTATTGAGGATTGATGGATAAGGGTTGAGTGTTGAATATTGAGGATTGAGGACTGAGGATTGAGGATTGATTATTGAGGATTGAAGATTGATTATTGATGATTGAAGATTGAGGACTGAGGATTGAGGGTTGAGGATTGAGGACGAGGACTGACGGTTGAGGATTGAGGTTTGAGCATTGAGGATTGAGGATTGAGGACTGAGGCTTGAGGATTGACGACTGAGCATAGAGGATTGGAGATTGAGGACTGGCGATTGAGGATTGAAGATTGAGGATTAAGGACTGAGGATTGGGGATTGAAGATCTAGGATTGGAGATTGATTTTTGGGGATTGAAGGATGAGGATTGAGGATTGAGGATTGAGAATTGAGAATTGAGGATGTGGACTGAGGGTTGAGGATTGAGGCTTGAGGAACGAGGATTGAGGATTGAGGATTGAGGACTGAGGATTGACGATTGAGTACTGAAGATTGAGGATTGATGATTGCGGATTGAGGATTGAGTATTGAGGATTGACGCTTGAGGATTGAGTGTTGAGGATGTAGGATTGAAGAGAGAGGACTGAATGTTGAGGATTGAGTGTTGAGAATTGATGCTTGAGGTTTGAGATTTGATTATTGAATATTCTGGATTGAGTATTGAACCATCAGAATTCAGGATGTTCTATTGAGTATTGAGAATTGAGGATTGGTGGTTGAGTATTGAGGATTGATGGTTGAGGGTTGAGTGTTGAATATTGAGGATTGAGGATTGAGGATTGAGGATTGAGTATTGAAGATTGAGGATTGAGGATTGAGGATTGAGGATTGAAGATTGAGTATTGAGGATAGAAGACTGACGATTGAGGATTGAGTATTGAAGATTGAGGATCGAGGATTGAGGATTGACGATTTAGTATTGATGATTGAAAATTGAGGATTGAGGATTTGGGATTGAGGATTGAGTATTGAGGTTTGAGGACTGAGGACTGAGGATTGTGGATTGAGGATTGAGGATTGAAGATCGAGGATTGAAGATTTAGTATTGAGGATTGAAGATAGAGGATTGAGAATTGAGTATTGAGGATTGAGGATTGAAGATTGAGGATTGGGTATTGAGGATTGAAGAATGAGGATTGAGGATTGAGGGTTGAGGATTGATTGTTGAGGATTGAAGATTGAGTATTGAGGATAGAAGACTGACGATTGAGGATTGAGAATTGAGGATTGATGATTGAGGATTGAAGATTGAGTATTGATCACTGAGGATTGAGGATTGAGTATTGAGGATTGAAGGTTGAATATAGAGGATTGAAGATTCAGGATTGAGGATTGAGTATTGAGAATGGAGGATGAGGGCTGAGGGCTGAGGATTGAGGTTTGAGGGTTGCAGATTGAGTATTGAGGATTGAAGATTGAGGATTGAGGATTGGGGATTGAGGATTGAGGATTTAGGATTGAAGATTGAGTATTGAGGATTGATGATTGAGGATTGAGTATTAAGTATTGAAGATTGAGGATTGATGATTGAGCATTGAGGATTGAGGATTGAGGATTGAGGATTGAGGATTGAAGATAGAGGATTGAAGATTGAGGATTGGGTATTGAGGAGTGACGATTGAGTATTTAGGATTGAGGATTGAGAATTGAGGATTGATGATTCAAGATTGAGTATTGAGGATTGTAGAATGAGGATTGAGGATTGAGGATTGAGGATCGAGGATTGAAGATTTAGTATTGAGGATTGAAGATAGGCGATTGAGAATTGAGGATTGAGTATTGAGGATTGAAGATTGAGGATTGGGTATTGAGGATTGAAGAATGAGGATTAAGGATTGAGGATTGAGCATTGACTGTTGTGGATTGAAGATTGAGCATTGAGGATAGAAGACTGACGATTGAGGATTGAGAATTGAGGTTCGAGGATTGAGGATTGAAGATTTAGTATTGAGGATTGAAGATAGAGGGTTGAGAATTGAGGATTGAGGATTGAAGATTGAAGATTGAGGATTGGGTACTGAGGATTGAAGAATGAGGGTTGAGGATTGAGGATTGAGGATTGAGTGTTGAGGATTGAAGGTTGAGTATTGAGGATAGAAGACTGACCATTGAGGACTGAGAATTGAGTATTAAAGATTGAGGGTTGATGATTGAGGAATGAGGATTGAGGATTGAGGATTGAGGATTGAGTATTGAATATTGAGGATTGATGATTGAAAATTGAGGATTGAGTATTGGGGATTGAGGATTGAGGATTGAGGTTTGAGGACTGAGGACTGAGGGTTGTGGATTGAGGATTGAGGATTGAAGATTCAGTATTGAGGATTGAAGATTGGGAATTGAGGATTGAGGATTGAACATTGAGGACTGAGTGTTGAGTGTTGAGTGATGAGAATTGATGTTTGTGGATAGAGGTTTGAAGATTGCAGATTGAGTATTGAGTATTGAAAACTTTGAATTGAGGATATTCTATTGAGGATTGAGAATTGACGACAGATTGATTAGGCCTGAGGTCTGAAGATTGAGGATTCAGGATTGAGGATTCAGAATTGAGGTTTGAGGGCTAAGGATTGAGGATTGAAGATTGAGTATTGAGGATTGAGGTTTGAGGATTGAGGATTGAAGATTGAGTATTGAGGATTGAAGACTGACGATTGAGGATTGAGGATTGAGGACTGAGGATTGACGCTTGAGGATTGAGGGTTGAGGATGTAGGATTGAAGAGAGAGGACTGAGTGTTGAGTATTGAGTGTTGAGAATTGATGCTTGAGATTTGAGGTTTCATTATTGAATATTCTGGATTGAGTATTGAACCGTAAGAATTCAGGATGTTCTATTGAGTATTGAGAATTGAGGATTGATGGTTGAGTATTGAGGATTGATGGCTGAGTATTGAGGATTGATGGCTGAGGGTTGAGTGTTGAATATTGAGGATTGAGGATTGAGGATTGAGGATTGATTATTGAGGACTGAAGATTGATTATTGATGATTGAAGATTGAGGACTGAGGATTGAGGGTTGAGGATTGAGGACGGGGACTGACGGTTGAGGACTGAAGTTTGAGCATTGAGGATTGAGGATTGAGGACTGAGGCTTGAGGATTGACGACTGAGCATAGAGGATTGGAGATTGAGGACTGGCGATTGAGGATTGAAGATTGAGGATTAAGGACTGAGGATTGGGGATTGAAGATCTAGGATTGGAGATTGATTTTTGGGGATTGAAGGTTGAGGATTGAGGATTGAGGATTGAGAATTGAGAATTGAGGATGTGGACTGAGGGTTGAGGATTGATGCATGAGGAACGAGGATTGAGGATTGAGGATTGAGGACTGAGGATTGACGATTGAGTATTGAAGATTGAGGATTTATGACTGAGGATTGAGGATTGAGGATTGAGGATTGAGGATAGAGGATTGAAGATTGAGTATTGGGGATTGAATATTGAGGATTGAGGATTGAGGATTGAGAATGAGGGCTGAGGGTTGAGGATTGAGGTTTGTGTATAGAATCCTGAGAATTCAGGATATTCTATTGAGCATTGAGAATTTAGGATTGATGGTTGAGTATTGAGGATTGAGGATTGAGGATTGAGGATTGAGTATTGAAGATTGAGGATTGATGAGTGAAAGTTGAGGATTGAGGATTGAGGATCTAGGATTGGAGATTGATTATTGAGGATGAAGATTGAGAATTGGGTATTGAGGTTTGAAGAATGAGGATTGAGGATTGAGGATTGAGTATTGAAGATTGAGTATTGATCACTGAGGATTGAGGATTGAGGATTGAGGTTTGAGGATTGAGGATAGAAGATTGAATGTTCAGGATTGAAGATTCAGGATTGAGGATTGGCGATTGAGGATGGAGGATGAGGGCTGAGGCTTGAGGGTTGAGGTTTCAGTATTGAATCCGGAGAATTCAGGATATTCTGTTGAGTATCGAGAATTGAGGATTGATGGTTAGTATTGAGGATTGAGGATTGAGGATTGAGTGTTGAAGATTGAGGATTGATGATTGAAGATTGAGGATTGGGGATTGAGGATTGAGGAATGAGCATTGAAGATTGAGGATTGGTGATTGAGGATTGAGGATTGAGGATTGGGGATTGAGGATTGGGTATTGAGGATTGAAGGTTGAGTATTGTGTATTGAAGGTTGAGGATTGAGGATTGAGGATTGACATTTGAGGATTGAGGATTGAAGATTGAGGATTGAGGATTGAAATTGAGTATTGAGGATTGAAGATTGAGGATTGAGATTTGATTATTGAATATTGTGGACTGAGTATCGAACCATGCGAATTCAGGATATTCTATTGAGTATTGAGAATTGAGGATTGATGGTTGAGTATTGAGGTTTGTTGGCTGAGGGTTGTGTGTTGAATATTGAGGATTGGGGATTGAGGATTGATGGTTGTGGATAGAGGACGAGGACTGAGGGTTGAATATTGATGTTTGCGGTCTGAGGATTGAGGATTGAGGATTGAGAATTGAGGATTGAGGATTGAGGATTGAAGATTGAGGATTGGGTATTGAGGATTGAAGAATGAGGATTGAGGATTGAGGATTGAGGATTGAGGATTGCAGATTGAGTATTGAGGATTGAGGGTTGAGGATTGAGGATTGAGGATTGAGGATCGAGGATTGAGGATTGAGGATTGAGGAGTGAAGATTGAGTATTGAGTATTGAAGATTGAGGATTGGTTATTGAGGATTGAAGAATGAGCATTGAGGATTGAGGATGGACGCTTGAGGATTGCAGATTGAGTATTGAGGATTGAGGATTGAGGATTGAGGATTGAGGATTGTGGATTGAGGATTGAGGATTGAGGATTGAGGATTGAAGATTGAGTATTGAGGATTGAAGATTGAGGATTGAGGATTGAGGATTGATAATTGAGGATTGAGGATTGATAATTGAGGATTGAGGGTTGAAGACTGAGGATTGTGGATTGAAATTGAGTATTGAGGATTGAAGATTGAGGATTGAGATTTGATTATTGAATATTGTGGTTTGAGTACCGAACCATGCGGATTCAGGATATTCTATTGAGTATTGAGAATTGAGGATTGATGGTTGAGTATTGAGGAATGTTGGCTGAGGGTTGTGTGTTGAATATTGAGGATTGGGGATTGAGGATTGAGGATTGAGTATTGAAGATTGAGGATTGGGTATTGAGGATTGAAGGATGAGGATTGAGGATTGAGGATTGAGGGTTGCGGATTGAGGACCTAGGATTGGAGATTGATTATTGACGATTGATGATTGGGGACTGAGGTTTGAGGATTGAGGATTGCAGATTGAGTATTGAGGATTGAAGATTGAGGATTGAGGATTGAGGATTGAAGATTGAGGATTGAGGATTGAGGATTGAGGATTGAGGGTTGAAGATTGAGTATTGAGGATTGAAGATTGAGGATTCAGGATTGAGTACTGAGGATTGAGGATTGAGGATTGAGGATTGAAGATTGAGAATTGAAGATTGAGTATTGAGGACTGAAGGTTGACGATTGAGGATTGAGGATTGAGGATTGAGGATTGAGGATCTAGGATTGGAGATTGATTATTGAGGATTGAAGATTGGGGATTGAGGATTGAGGATTGAGGATCTAGGATTGGAGATTGATTATTGAGGATGAAGATTGAGAATTGGGTATTGAGGTTTGAAGAATGAGGATTGAGGATTGAGGATTGAGTATTGAAGGTTGAGTATTGATCACTGAGGATTGAGGATTGAGGATTGAGGTTTGAGGATTGAGGATAGAAGATTGAATGTTCAGGATTGAAGATTCAGGATTGAGGATTGGCGATTGAGGATGGAGGATGAGGGCTGAGGCTTGAGGGTTGAGGTTTCAGTATTGAATCCGGAGAATTCAGGATATTCTGTTGAGTATCGAGAATTGAGGATTGATGGTTAGTATTGAGGATTGAGGATTGAGGATTGAGTGTTGAAGATTGAGGATTGATGATTGAAGATTGAGGATTGGGGATTGAGGATTGAGGAATGAGCATTGAAGATTGAGGATTGGTGATTGAGGATTGAGGATTGAGGATTGGGGATTGAGGATTGGGTATTGAGGATTGAAGGTTGAGTATTGTGTATTGAAGGTTGAGGATTGAGGATTGAGGATTGACATTTGAGGATTGAGGATTGAAGATTGAGGATTGAGGATTGAAATTGAGTATTGAGGATTGAAGATTGAGGATTGAGATTTGATTATTGAATATTGTGGACTGAGTATCGAACCATGCGAATTCAGGATATTCTATTGAGTATTGAGAATTGAGGATTGATGGTTGAGTATTGAGGTTTGTTGGCTGAGGGTTGTGTGTTGAATATTGAGGATTGGGGATTGAGGATTGAGGATTGAGGATTGAGGATTGAAGATTGAAGATTGAGTATTGAGGATTGAAGATTGAGGATTGAGGATTGAGGATTGATAATTGAGGATTGAGGATTGATAATTGAGGATTGAGATTTGATTATTGAATATTGTGGTTTGAGTACCGAACCGTGCGGATTCAGGATATTCTATTGAGTATTGAGAATTGAGGATTGATGGTTGAGTATTGAGGAATGTTGGCTGAGGGTTGTGTGTTGAATATTGAGGATTGGGAATTGAGGATTGAAGACTGAATATTGATGATTGAAGATTGAGGATTGAGGATTGATGGTTGTGGATAGAGGACGAGGACTGAGGGTTGAATATTGATGTTTGCGGTCTGAGGATTGAGGATTGAGGATTGAGAATTGAGGATTGAGGATTGAGGATTGAAGATTGAGGATTGGGTATTGAGGATTGAAGAATGAGGATTGAGGATTGAGGATTGAGGATTGAGGATTGCAGATTGAGTATTGAGGATTGAGGGTTGAGGATTGAGGATTGAGGATTGAGGATCGAGGATTGAGGATTGAGGATTGAGGAGTGAAGATTGAGTATTGAGTATTGAAGATTGAGGATTGGGTATTGAGGATTGAAGAATGAGCATTGAGGATTGAGGATTGACGCTTGAGGATTGCAGATTGAGTATTGAGGATTGAGGATTGAGGATTGAGGATTGAGGATTGTGGATTGAGGATTGAGGATTGAGGATTGAGGATTGAAGATTGAGTATTGAGGATTGAAGATTGAGGATTGAGGATTGAGGATTGATAATTGAGGATTGAGGATTGATAATTGAGGATTGAGGGTTGAAGACTGAGGATTGAGGATTGAAATTGAGTATTGAGGATTGAAGATTGAGGATTGAGATTTGATTATTGAATATTGTGGTTTGAGTACCGAACCATGCGGATTCAGGATATTCTATTGAGTATTGAGAATTGAGGATTGATGGTTGAGTATTGAGGAATGTTGGCTGAGGGTTGTGTGTTGAATATTGAGGATTGGGGATTGAGGATTGAGGATTGAGTATTGAAGATTGAGGATTGGGTATTGAGGATTGAAGGATGAGGATTGAGGATTGAGGATTGAGGGTTGCGGATTGAGGACCTAGGATTGGAGATTGATTATTGACGATTGATGATTGGGGACTGAGGTTTGAGGATTGAGGATTGCAGATTGAGTATTGAGGATTGAAGATTGAGGATTGAGGATTGAGGATTGAAGATTGAGGATTGAGGATTGAGGATTGAGGATTGAGGGTTGAAGATTGAGTATTGAGGATTGAAGATTGAGGATTCAGGATTGAGTACTGAGGATTGAGGATTGAGGATTGAGGATTGAAGATTGAGAATTGAAGATTGAGTATTGAGGACTGAAGGTTGACGATTGAGGATTGAGGATTGAGGATTGAGGATCTAGGATTGGAGATTGATTATTGAGGATTGAAGATTGGGGATTGAGGATTGAGGATTGAGGATCTAGGGTTGGAGATTGATTATTGAGGATGAAGATTGAGAATTGGGTATTGAGGTTTGAAGAATGAGGATTGAGGATTGAGGATTGAGTATTGAAGATTGAGTATTGATCACTGAGGATTGAGGATTGAGGATTGAGGTTTGAGGATTGAGGATAGAAGATTGAATGTTCAGGATTGAAGATTCAGGATTGAGGATTGGCGATTGAGGATGGAGGATGAGGGCTGAGGCTTGAGGGTTGTGGTTTCAGTATTGAATCCGGAGAATTCAGGATATTCTGTTGAGTATCGAGAATTGAGGATTGATGGTTAGTATTGAGGATTGAGGATTGAGGATTGAGTGTTGAAGATTGAGGATTGATGATTGAAGATTGAGGATTGGGGATTGAGGATTGAGGAATGAGGATTGAGCATTGAAGATTGAGGATAGGGGATTGAGGATTGACGATTGAGGAATGAGTATTGAGGATTGAAGGTTGAGTATTGATGATTGAAGGTTGAGGATTGATGATTGAGGGTTGAGGATTGAGGACGAGGACTGACGGTTGAGGATTGAGGTTTGAGGATTGAGGATTGAGGATTGAGGACTGAGGCTTGAGGATTGACGATTGAGCATAGAGGATTGAAGATTGAGAACTGGCGATTGAGGATTGAAGATTGAGGATTAAGGACTGAGGATTGGGGATTGAGGATCTAGGATTGGAGATTGATTTTTGGGGATTGAAAATTGAGGATTGAGGATTGAGGATTGAGAATTGAGAATTGAGGATGTGGACTGAGGGATGAGGTTTGAGGATTGAGGATTGAGGATTGAAGATTGAGAATTGAAGATTGAGTATTGAGGACTGAAGGTTGACGATTGAGGATTGAGGATTGAGGATTGAGGATTGAGGATCTAGGATTGGAGATTGATTATTGAGGATTGAAGATTGGGGATTGAGGATTGAGGATTGAGGATCTAGGGTTGGAGATTGATTATTGAGGATGAAGATTGAGAATTGGGTATTGAGGTTTGAAGAATGAGGATTGAGGATTGAGGATTGAGTATTGAAGATTGAGTATTGATCACTGAGGATTGAGGATTGAGGATTGAGGTTTGAGGATTGAGGATAGAAGATTGAATGTTCAGGATTGAAGATTCAGGATTGAGGATTGGCGATTGAGGATGGAGGATGAGGGCTGAGGCTTGAGGGTTGTGGTTTCAGTATTGAATCCGGAGAATTCAGGATATTCTGTTGAGTATCGAGAATTGAGGATTGATGGTTAGTATTGAGGATTGAGGATTGAGGATTGAGTGTTGAAGATTGAGGATTGATGATTGAAGATTGAGGATTGGGGATTGAGGATTGAGGAATGAGGATTGAGCATTGAAGATTGAGGATAGAGGATTGAGGATTGACGATTGAGGAATGAGTATTGAGGATTGAAGGTTGAGTATTGATGATTGAAGGTTGAGGATTGATGATTGAGGGTTGAGGATTGAGGACGAGGACTGACGGTTGAGGATTGAGGTTTGAGGATTGAGGATTGAGGATTGAGGACTGAGGCTTGAGGATTTACGATTGAGCATAGAGGATTGAAGATTGAGAACTGGCGATTGAGGATTGAAGATTGAGGATTAAGGACTGAGGATTGGGTATTGAGGATCTAGGATTGGAGATTGATTTTTGGGGATTGAAAATTGAGGATTGAGGATTGAGGATTGAGAATTGAGAATTGAGGATGTGGACTGAGGGATGAGGATTGAGGATTGAGGAACGAGGATTGAGGATTGAGGATTGAGGACTGAGGATTGACGATTGAGTGTTGAAGATTGAGGATTTATGACTGAGGATTGAGGATTGAGGATTGAGAATTGAGTATTGAAGATTGAGGATTGATGATTGAGGAATGAGGATTGAGGATTGAGGATTGAGGATTGAGTATTGAAGATTGAGGATTGATGATTGAAAATTGAGGATTGAGGATTGGGGATTGAGGATTGAGGATTGAGGTTTGAGGACTGAGGCCTGAGGATTGTGGATTGGGATTGAGGATTGAAGATTCAGTATTGAGGATTGAAGATTGGGAATTGAGGATTGAGGATTGAACACTGAGGACTGAGAGTTGAGTGTTGAGTGATGAGAATTGATGTTTGTGGATCGAGGTTTGAAGATTGCAGATTGAGTATTGAGTATTGAAAACTTTGAATTGAGGATATTCTATTGAGGATTGAGGATTGACAGCAGATTTATTAGGACTGAGGTCTGAAGATTGAGGATTAAGGATTGAGGATTCAGAATTGACGCTTGAGGATTGAGGGTTGAGGATGTAGAATTGAAGAGAGAGGACTGAGTGTTGAGGATTGAGTGTTGAGTATTGATGCTTGAGGTTTGAGGTTTGATTATTGGATATTCTGGATTGAGTATTGAACCATAAGAATTCAGGATGTTCTATTGAGTATTGAGAATTGAGGATTGATGGTTGAGTATTGAGGATTGATGATTGAGGATTGAGCATTGAAGATTGAGGATTGGGGATTGAGGATTGACGATTGAGGATTGATTATTGAGGATTGAAGATTGAGTATTGATGATTGAAGATTGAGGATTGAGGATTGAGGGTTGAGGATTGAGGACGAGGACTGACGGTTGAGGATTGAGGTTTGAGGATTGAGGATTGAGGATTGAGGATTGAGTATTGAGGATTGAAGGTTGAGTATTGAGGATTGAATATTGAGGATTGTGGATTTAGGATTGAGGATTGACGACTGAGGAATGAGGATCGAGGGTTGAGGATTGAATATTGAGGATTGAGGATTGAGGATTGAGGATTGAGGACTAAGGATTGAAGATTGGGGATTGAGGATCTATGATTGGAGATCGATTATTGAGGATTGAAGATTGAGGATAGACGATTGAGGATTGAGGATTGAGAATTGAGGATGAGGACTGATGGTTGAGGATTGAGGTTTGATGAATGAGGATTGAGGATTGAGGATTGAGGATTGGGGATTGAAGATTGAGTATTGAGGATTGAAGATTGAGAATTCAGGATTGAGGATTGAGGATTGAGGATTGAAGATTGAGGATTGAGGATTGAGGATTGAGGATTGAGGATTGAGGATTGAGGATTGAGGATTGAAGATTGAGGATTGAGGATTGAGGATTGAGGATTGAGGATTGAGGATTGAGGATTGAAGATTGGATATTGATGATTGAAGATTGAGGATTGAGGATTGAGTGTTGTGGATTGAGGACGAGAACTGAGGGTTGAATATTGATGTTTGAGGTCTGAGGATTGATAATTGAGGATTGAGAATTGAGGATTGAGGATTGAGGTTTGAAGATTGAGGATTGGGTATTGAGGATTGAAGAATGAGCATTGAGGATTGAGGATTGAGGATTGAGGATTGCAGATTGAGTATTGAGGATTGAGGATTGAGGATTGAGCATTGAGGATTGAGGATTGAGGATTGAGGATTGAGGATTGAGGATTGAAGGTTGAGTATTGTGGATTGAAGGTTGAGGATTGAGGATTGAGGATTGACAATTGAGGATTGAGAATTGAAGATTGAGGATTGAGGATTGAAATTGAGTATTGAGGATTGAAGATTGAGGATTGAGATTTGATTATTGAATATTGTGGATTGAGTATCGAACCATGCGAATTCAGGATATTCTATTGAGTATTGAGAATTGAGGATTGATGGTTGAGTATTGAGGTTTGTTGGCTGAGGGTTGTGTGTTGAATATTGAGGATTGGGGATTGAGGATTGAGGATTGAGGATTGAGGATTGAAGATTGAGTATTGATGATTGAATATTGAGGATTGAGGATTGAGGTTTGAGGATTGAGGATCGAGGATTGAGGATTGAGGATTGAGGATTGAAGATTGAGTATTGAAGATTGAGGATTGAGTATTGAGGGTTGAGGATTGGGAATTGAGGATTGAAGACTGAATATTGATGATTGAAGATTGAGGATTGAGGATTGATGGTTGTGGATAGAGGACGAGGACTGAGGGTTGAATATTGATGTTTGCGGTCTGAGGATTGAGGATTGAGGATTGGGAATTGAGGATTGAGGATTGAGGATTGAAGATTGAGGATTGGGTATTGAGGATTGAAGAATGAGGATTGAGGATTGAGGATTGAGGATTGAGGATTGCAGATTGAGTGTTGAGGATTGAGGATTGAGGATTGAGGATTGAGGATTGAGGAACGAGGATTGAGGATTGAGGATTGAGGAGTGAAGATTGAGTATTGAGGATTGAAGATTGAGGATTGGGTATTGAGGATTGAAGAATGAGCATTGAGGAATGAGGATTGACGCTTGAGGATTGCAGATTGAGTATTGAGGATTGAGGATTGAGGATTGAGGATTGAGGATTGTGGATTGAGGATTGAGGATTGAGGATTGAGGATTGAAGATTGGGTATTGAGGATTGAAGATTGAGGATTGAGGATTGAGGATTGATAATTGAGGATTGAGGGTTGAAGACTGAGGATTGAGGATTGAAATTGAGTATTGAGGATTGAAGATTGAGGATTGAGATTTGATTATTGAATATTGTGGTTTGAGTACCGAACCATGCGGATTCAGGATATTCTATTGAGTATTGAGAATTGAGGATTGATGGTTGAGTATTGAGGAATGTTGGCTGAGGGCTGTGTGTTGAATATTGAGGATTGGGGATTGAGGATTGAGGATTGAGTATTGAAGATTGAGTATTGGGTATTGAGGATTGAAGGATGAGGATTGAGGATTGAGGATTGAGGGTTGCGGATTGAGGACCTAGGATTGGAGATTGATTATTGACGATTGATGATTGGGGACTGAGGTTTGAGGATTGAGGATTGCAGATTGAGTATTGAGGATTGAAGATTGAGGATTGAGGATTGAGGATTGAAGATTGAGGATTGAGGATTGAGGATTGAGGATTGAGGGTTGAAGATTGAGTATTGAGGATTGAAGATTGAGGATTCAGGATTGAGTACTGAGGATTGAGGATTGAGGATTGAGGATTGAAGATTGAGAATTGAAGATTGAGTATTGAGGACTCAAGGTTGACGATTGAGGATTGAGGATTGAGGATTGAGGATTGAGGATCTAGGATTGGAGATTGATTATTGAGGATTGAAGATTGGGGATTGAGGATTGAGGATTGAGGATATAATATTGGAGATTGATTATTGAGGATGAAGATTGAGAATTGGGTATTGAGGTTTGAAGAATGAGGATTGAGGATTGAGGATTGAGTATTGAAGATTGAGTATTGATCACTGAGGATTGAGGATTGAGGATTGAGGTTTGAGGATTGAGGATAGAAGATTGAATGTTCAGGATTGAAGATTCAGGATTGAGGATTGGCGATTGAGGATGGAGGATGAGGGCTGAGGCTTGAGGGTTGTGGTTTCAGTATTGAATCCGGAGAATTCAGGATATTCTGTTGAGTATCGAGAATTGGGGATTGATGGTTAGTATTGAGGATTGAGGATTGAGGATTGAGTGTTGAAGATTGAGGATTGATGATTGAAGATTGAGGATTGGGGATTGAGGATTGAGGAATGAGGATTGAGCATTGAAGATTGAGGATAGGGGATTGAGGATTGACGATTGAGGAATGAGTATTGAGGATTGAAGGTTGAGTATTGATGATTGAAGGTTGAGGATTGATGATTGAGGGTTGAGGATTGAGGACGAGGACTGACGGTTGAGGATTGAGGTTTGAGGATTGAGGATTGAGGATTGAGTACTGAGGCTTGAGGATTGACGATTGAGCATAGAGGATTGAAGATTGAGAACTGGCGATTGAGGATTGAAGATTGAGGATTAAGGACTGAGGATTGGGGATTGAGGATCTAGGATTGGAGATTGATTATTGGGGATTGAAAATTGAGGATTGAGGATTGAGGATTGAGAATTGAGAATTGAGGATGTGGACTGAGGGATGAGGATTGAGGTTTGAGGAACGAGGATTGAGGATTGAGGATTGAGGACTGAGGATTGACGATTGAGTGTTGAAGATTGAGGATTTATGACTGAGGATTGAGGATTGAGGATTGAGAATTGAGTATTGAAGATTGAGGATTGATGATTGAGGAATGAGGATTGAGGATTGAGGATTGAGGATTGAGTATTGAAGATTGAGGATTGATGATTGAAAATTGAGGATTGAGGATTGGGGATTGAGGATTGAGGATTGAGGTTTGAGGACTGAGGCCTGAGGATTGTGGATTGGGATTGAGGATTGAAGATTCAGTATTGAGGATTGAAGATTGGGAATTGAGGATTGAGGATTGAACACTGAGGACTGAGAGTTGAGTGTTGAGTGATGAGAATTGATGTTTGTGGATCGAGGTTTGAAGATTGCAGATTGAGTATTGAGTATTGAAAACTTTGAATTGAGGATATTCTATTGAGGATTGAGGATTGACAGCAGATTTATTAGGACTGAGGTCTGAAGATTGAGGATTAAGGATTGAGGATTCAGAATTGACGCTTGAGGATTGAGGGTTGAGGATGTAGAATTGAAGAGAGAGGACTGAGTGTTGAGGATTGAGTGTTGAGTATTGATGCTTGAGGTTTGAGGTTTGATTATTGGATATTCTGGATTGAGTATTGAACCATAAGAATTCAGGATGTTCTATTGAGTATTGAGAATTGAGGATTGATGGTTGAGTATTGAGGATTGATGATTGAGGATTGAGCATTGAAGATTGAGGATTGGGGATTGAGGATTGACGATTGAGGATTGATTATTGAGGATTGAAGATTGAGTATTGATGATTGAAGATTGAGGATTGAGGATTGAGGGTTGAGGATTGAGGACGAGGACTGACGGTTGAGGATTGAGGATTGAATATTGAGGATTGTGGATTTAGGATTGAGGATTGACGACTGAGGAATGAGGATCGAGGGTTGAGGATTGAATATTGAGGATTGAGGATTGAGGATTGAGGATTGAGGACTAAGGATTGAAGATTGGGGATTGAGGATCTATGATTGGAGATCGATTATTGAGGATTGAAGATTGAGGATAGACGATTGAGGATTGAGGATTGAGAATTGAGGATGAGGACTGATGGTTGAGGATTGAGGTTTGATGAATGAGGATTGAGGATTGAGGATTGAGGATTGGGGATTGAAGATTGAGTATTGAGGATTGAAGATTGAGAATTCAGGATTGAGGATTGAGGATTGAGGATTGAAGATTGAGGATTGAGGATTGAGGATTGAGGATTGAGGATTGAGGATTGAGGATTGAGGATTGAAGATTGAGGATTGAGGATTGAGGATTGAGGATTGAGGATTGAGGATTGAGGATTGAAGATTGGATATTGATGATTGAAGATTGAGGATTGAGGATTGAGTGTTGTGGATTGAGGACGAGAACTGAGGGTTGAATATTGATGTTTGAGGTCTGAGGATTGATAATTGAGGATTGAGAATTGAGGATTGAGGATTGAGGTTTGAAGATTGAGGATTGGGTATTGAGGATTGAAGAATGAGCATTGAGGATTGAGGATTGAGGATTGAGGATTGCAGATTGAGTATTGAGGATTGAGGATTGAGGATTGAGCATTGAGGATTGAGGATTGAGGATTGAGGATTGAGGATTGAGGATTGAAGGTTGAGTATTGTGGATTGAAGGTTGAGGATTGAGGATTGAGGATTGACAATTGAGGATTGAGAATTGAAGATTGAGGATTGAGGATTGAAATTGAGTATTGAGGATTGAAGATTGAGGATTGAGATTTGATTATTGAATATTGTGGATTGAGTATCGAACCATGCGAATTCAGGATATTCTATTGAGTATTGAGAATTGAGGATTGATGGTTGAGTATTGAGGTTTGTTGGCTGAGGGTTGTGTGTTGAATATTGAGGATTGGGGATTGAGGATTGAGGATTGAGGATTGAGGATTGAAGATTGAGTATTGATGATTGAATATTGAGGATTGAGGATTGAGGTTTGAGGATTGAGGATCGAGGATTGAGGATTGAGGATTGAGGATTGAAGATTGAGTATTGAAGATTGAGGATTGAGTATTGAGGGTTGAGGATTGGGAATTGAGGATTGAAGACTGAATATTGATGATTGAAGATTGAGGATTGAGGATTGATGGTTGTGGATAGAGGACGAGGACTGAGGGTTGAATATTGATGTTTGCGGTCTGAGGATTGAGGATTGAGGATTGGGAATTGAGGATTGAGGATTGAGGATTGAAGATTGAGGATTGGGTATTGAGGATTGAAGAATGAGGATTGAGGATTGAGGATTGAGGATTGAGGATTGCAGATTGAGTGTTGAGGATTGAGGATTGAGGATTGAGGATTGAGGATTGAGGAACGAGGATTGAGGATTGAGGATTGAGGAGTGAAGATTGAGTATTGAGGATTGAAGATTGAGGATTGGGTATTGAGGATTGAAGAATGAGCATTGAGGATTGAGGATTGACGCTTGAGGATTGCAGATTGAGTATTGAGGATTGAGGATTGAGGATTGAGGATTGAGGATTGTGGATTGAGGATTGAGGATTGAGGATTGAGGATTGAAGATTGGGTATTGAGGATTGAAGATTGAGGATTGAGGATTGAGGATTGATAATTGAGGATTGAGGGTTGAAGACTGAGGATTGAGGATTGAAATTGAGTATTGAGGATTGAAGATTGAGGATTGAGATTTGATTATTGAATATTGTGGTTTGAGTACCGAACCATGCGGATTCAGGATATTCTATTGAGTATTGAGAATTGAGGATTGATGGTTGAGTATTGAGGAATGTTGGCTGAGGGCTGTGTGTTGAATATTGAGGATTGGGGATTGAGGATTGAGGATTGAGTATTGAAGATTGAGTATTGGGTATTGAGGATTGAAGGATGAGGATTGAGGATTGAGGATTGAGGGTTGCGGATTGAGGACCTAGGATTGGAGATTGATTATTGACGATTGATGATTGGGGACTGAGGTTTGAGGATTGAGGATTGCAGATTGAGGATTGAGTATTGAAGATTGAGTATTGATCACTGATGATTGAGGATTGAGGATTGAGGTTTGAGGATTGAGGATAGAAGATTGAATGTTCAGGATTGAAGATTCAGGATTGAGGATTGGCGATTGAGGATGGAGGATGAGGGCTGAGGCTTGAGGGTTGTGGTTTCAGTATTGAATCCGGAGAATTCAGGATATTCTGTTGAGTATCGAGAATTGGGGATTGATGGTTAGTATTGAGGATTGAGGATTGAGGATTGAGTGTTGAAGATTGAGGATTGATGATTGAAGATTGAGGATTGGGGATTGAGGATTGAGGAATGAGGATTGAGCATTGAAGATTGAGGATAGGGGATTGAGGATTGACGATTGAGGAATGAGTATTGAGGATTGAAGGTTGAGTATTGATGATTGAAGGTTGAGGATTGATGATTGAGGGTTGAGGATTGAGGACGAGGACTGACGGTTGAGGATTGAGGTTTGAGGATTGAGGATTGAGGATTGAGTACTGAGGCTTGAGGATTGACGATTGAGCATAGAGGATTGAAGATTGAGAACTGGCGATTGAGGATTGAAGATTGAGGATTAAGGACTGAGGATTGGGGATTGAGGATCTAGGATTGGAGATTGATTATTGGGGATTGAAAATTGAGGATTGAGGATTGAGGATTGAGAATTGAGAATTGAGGATGTGGACTGAGGGATGAGGATTGAGGATTGAGGAACGAGGATTGAGGATTGAGGATTGAGGACTGAGGATTGACGATTGAGTGTTGAAGATTGAGGATTTATGACTGAGGATTGAGGATTGAGGATTGAGAATTGAGTATTGAAGATTGAGGATTGATGATTGAGGAATGAGGATTGAGGATTGAGGATTGAGGATTGAGTATTGAAGATTGAGGATTGATGATTGAAAATTGAGGATTGAGGATTGGGGATTGAGGATTGAGGATTGAGGTTTGAGGACTGAGGCCTGAGGATTGTGGATTGGGATTGAGGATTGAAGATTCAGTATTGAGGATTGAAGATTGGGAATTGAGGATTGAGGATTGAACACTGAGGACTGAGAGTTGAGTGTTGAGTGATGAGAATTGATGTTTGTGGATCGAGGTTTGAAGATTGCAGATTGAGTATTGAGTATTGAAAACTTTGAATTGAGGATATTCTATTGAGGATTGAGGATTGACAGCAGATTTATTAGGACTGAGGTCTGAAGATTGAGGATTAAGGATTGAGGATTCAGAATTGACGCTTGAGGATTGAGGGTTGAGGATGTAGAATTGAAGAGAGAGGACTGAGTGTTGAGGATTGAGTGTTGAGTATTGATGCTTGAGGTTTGAGGTTTGATTATTGGATATTCTGGATTGAGTATTGAACCATAAGAATTCAGGATGTTATATTGAGTATTGAGAATTGAGGATTGATGGTTGAGTATTGAGGATTGATGGTTGGGGGTTGAGGATTGAGGATTGAGTATTGAAGATTAAGTATTGATCACTGAGGATTGAGGATTGAGGATTGAGGTTTGAGGATTGAATATTGAAGATTGAATATTGAGGATTTAAGATTCAGGATTGAGGATCGACGATTGGGGATGGAGGATGAGGGCTGAGGGTTGAGGATTGAGGTTTCAGTATTGAATCCTGAGAATTCAGGGTATTCTATTGGGTATCGAGAATTGAGGATTGATGGTTAGTATTGAGGATTGAGGATTGAGGATTGAGTGTTGAAGATTGAGGATTGATGATTGAAGATTGAGGATTGGGGATTGAGGATTGAGGAATGAGTATTGAAGATTGAGGATTGATGATTGAGGATTGAGGATTGAGGATTGGGGATTGAGGATTGAGCATTGTGGTTTGAGGACTGAGGGCTGAGGAATGAGGATTGAGGATTGAGGATTGAGGCTTGAGGTCTGAGGACTGAGGATTGAGGATTGAGAATTGAGGATTTAGGATTGAGGATTGAAGATTGAGGATTGGGTATTGAGGATTGAAGAATGAGGATTGAGGATTGAGGATTGAGGATTGAGGATTGAGGGTTGAAGGTTGAGGATTGGGTTTTGAGGATTGAAGACTGAGGATTGAGGATTGAGGATTGAGGATTGAGGATTGAAGATTGAGTATAGAGGATTGAAGATTGAGGATTGTGGATTGAGGATTGAGGATTGAGGATTGAAGATTGAGTATTGAGGATTGAAGATTGAGGATTGAGTATTGAGGATTGAGGATTGAGGATTGAGGATTGAGTGTTGAAGATTGATGATTGATGATTGAGGATTGAGCATTGAAGATTGAGGATTGGGGATTGAGGATTGACGATTGAGGATTGATTATTGAGGATTGAAGATTGAGTATTGATGATTGAAGATTGAGGATTGAGGATTGAGGGTTGAGGATTGAGGACGAGGACTGACGGTTGAGGATTGAGGTTTGAGGATTGAGGATTGAGGATTGAGGATTGAGTATTGAGGATTGAAGGTTGAGTATTGAGGATTGAATATTGAGGATTGTGGATTTAGGATTGAGGATTGACGACTGAGGAATGAGGATCGAGGATTGAGGATTGAATATTGAGGATTGAGGATTGAGGATTGAGGATTGAGGATTGAGGACTAAGGATTGAAGATTGGGGATTGAGGATCTATGATTGGAGATCGATTATTGAGGATTGAAGATTGAGGATAGACGATTGAGGATTGAGGATTGAGAATTCAGGATGAGGACTGATGGTTGAGGATTGAGGTTTGATGAATGAGGATTGAGGATTGAGGATTGAGGATTGGGGATTGAAGATTGAGTATTGAGGATTGAAGATTGAGAATTCAGGATTGAGGATTGAGGATTGAGGATTGAAGATTGAGGATTGAGGGTTGAAGTCTGAGGATTGAGGATTGAAATTGAGTATTGAGGATTGAAGATTGAGGATTGAGATTTGATTATTGAATATTGTGGTTTGAGTACCGAACCATGCGGATTCAGGATATTCTATTGAGTATTGAGAATTGAGGATTGATGGTTGAGTATTGAGGAATGTTGGCTGAGGGTTGTGTGTTGAATATTGAGGATTGGGGATTGAGGATTGAGGATTGAGTATTGAAGATTGAGGATTGGGTATTGAGGATTGAAGGATGAGGATTGAGGATTGAGGATTGAGGGTTGCGGATTGAGGACCTAGGATTGGAGATTGATTATTGACGATTGATGATTGGGGACTGAGGTTTGAGGATTGAGGATTGCAGATTGAGTATTGAGGATTGAAGATTGAGGATTGAGGATTGAGGATTGAAGATTGAGGATTGAGGATTGAGGATTGAGGATTGAGGGTTGAAGATTGAGTATTGAGGATTGAAGATTGAGGATTCAGGATTGAGTACTGAGGATTGAGGATTGAGGATTGAGGATTGAAGATTGAGAATTGAAGATTGAGTATTGAGGACTGAAGGTTGACGATTGAGGATTGAGGATTGAGGATTGAGGATCTAGGATTGGAGATTGATTATTGAGGATTGAAGATTGGGGATTGAGGATTGAGGATTGAGGATCTAGGGTTGGAGATTGATTATTGAGGATGAAGATTGAGAATTGGGTATTGAGGTTTGAAGAATGAGGATTGAGGATTGAGGATTGAGTATTGAAGATTGAGTATTGATCACTGAGGATTGAGGATTGAGGATTGAGGTTTGAGGATTGAGGATAGAAGATTGAATGTTCAGGATTGAAGATTCAGGATTGAGGATTGGCGATTGAGGATGGAGGATGAGGGCTGAGGCTTGAGGGTTGTGGTTTCAGTATTGAATCCGGAGAATTCAGGATATTCTGTTGAGTATCGAGAATTGAGGATTGATGGTTAGTATTGAGGATTGAGGATTGAGGATTGAGTGTTGAAGATTGAGGATTGATGATTGAAGATTGAGGATTGGGGATTGAGGATTGAGGAATGAGGATTGAGCATTGAAGATTGAGGATAGGGGATTGAGGATTGACGATTGAGGAATGAGTATTGAGGATTGAAGGTTGAGTATTGATGATTGAAGGTTGAGGATTGATGATTGAGGGTTGAGGATTGAGGACGAGGACTGACGGTTGAGGATTGAGGTTTGAGGATTGAGGATTGAGGATTGAGGACTGAGGCTTGAGGATTGACGATTGAGCATAGAGGATTGAAGATTGAGAACTGGCGATTGAGGATTGAAGATTGAGGATTAAGGACTGAGGATTGGGGATTGAGGATCTAGGATTGGAGATTGATTTTTGGGGATTGAAAATTGAGGATTGAGGATTCAGGATTGAGAATTGAGAATTGAGGATGTGGACTGAGGGATGAGGTTTGAGGATTGAGGATTGAGGATTGAAGATTGAGAATTGAAGATTGAGTATTGAGGACTGAAGGTTGACGATTGAGGATTGAGGATTGAGGATTGAGGATTGAGGATCTAGGATTGGAGATTGATTATTGAGGATTGAAGATTGGGGATTGAGGATTGAGGATTGAGGATCTAGGGTTGGAGATTGATTATTGAGGATGAAGATTGAGAATTGGGTATTGAGGTTTGAAGAATGAGGATTGAGGATTGAGGATTGAGTATTGAAGATTGAGTATTGATCACTGAGGATTGAGGATTGAGGATTGAGGTTTGAGGATTGAGGATAGAAGATTGAATGTTCAGGATTGAAGATTCAGGATTGAGGATTGGCGATTGAGGATGGAGGATGAGGGCTGAGGCTTGAGGGTTGTGGTTTCAGTATTGAATCCGGAGAATTCAGGATATTCTGTTGAGTATCGAGAATTGTGGATTGATGGTTAGTATTGAGGATTGAGGATTGAGGATTGAGTGTTGAAGATTGAGGATTGATGATTGAAGATTGAGGATTGGGGATTGAGGATTGAGGAATGAGGATTGAGCATTGAAGATTGAGGATAGAGGATTGAGGATTGACGATTGAGGAATGAGTATTGAGGATTGAAGGTTGAGTATTGATGATTGAAGGTTGAGGATTGATGATTGAGGGTTGAGGATTGAGGACGAGGACTGACGGTTGAGGATTGAGGTTTGAGGATTGAGGATTGAGGATTGAGGACTGAGGCTTGAGGATTGACGATTGAGCATAGAGGATTGAAGATTGAGAACTGGCGATTGAGGATTGAAGATTGAGGATTAAGGACTGAGGATTGGGTATTGAGGATCTAGGATTGGAGATTGATTTTTGGGGATTGAAAATTGAGGATTGAGGATTGAGGATTGAGAATTGAGAATTGAGGATGTGGACTGAGGGATGAGGATTGAGGATTGAGGAACGAGGATTGAGGATTGAGGATTGAGGACTGAGGATTGACGATTGAGTGTTGAAGATTGAGGATTTATGACTGAGGATTGAGGATTGAGGATTGAGAATTGAGTATTGAAGATTGAGGATTGATGATTGAGGAATGAGGATTGAGGATTGAGGATTGAGGATTGAGTATTGAAGATTGAGGATTGATGATTGAAAATTGAGGATTGAGGATTGGGGATTGAGGATTGAGGATTGAGGTTTGAGGACTGAGGCCTGAGGATTGTGGATTGGGATTGAGGATTGAAGATTCAGTATTGAGGATTGAAGATTGGGAATTGAGGATTGAGGATTGAACACTGAGGACTGAGAGTTGAGTGTTGAGTGATGAGAATTGATGTTTGTGGATCGAGGTTTGAAGATTGCAGATTGAGTATTGAGTATTGAAAACTTTGAATTGAGGATATTCTATTGAGGATTGAGGATTGACAGCAGATTTATTAGGACTGAGGTCTGAAGATTGAGGATTAAGGATTGAGGATTCAGAATTGACGCTTGAGGATTGAGGGTTGAGGATGTAGAATTGAAGAGAGAGGACTGAGTGTTGAGGATTGAGTGTTGAGTATTGATGCTTGAGGTTTGAGGTTTGATTATTGGATATTCTGGATTGAGTATTGAACCATAAGAATTCAGGATGTTCTATTGTGTATTGAGAATTGAGGATTGATGGTTGAGTATTGAGGATTGATGGTTGGGGGTTGAGGATTGAGGATTGAGTATTGAAGATTAAGTATTGATCACTGAGGATTGAGGATTGAGGATTGAGGTTTGAGGATTGAATATTGAAGATTGAATATTGAGGATTTAAGATTCAGGATTGAGGATCGACGATTGGGGATGGAGGATGAGGGCTGAGGGTTGAGGATTGAGGTTTCAGTATTGAATCCTGAGAATTCAGGATATTCTATTGGGTATCGAGAATTGAGGATTGATGGTTAGTATTGAGGATTGAGGATTGAGGATTGAGTGTTGAAGATTGAGGATTGATGATTGAAGATTGAGGATTGGGGATTGAGGATTGAGGATTGAAGAATGAGGATTGAGGATTGAGGATTGAGGATTGAGGATTGAGGGTTGAAGGTTGAGGATTGGGTTTTGAGGATTGAAGACTGAGGATTGAGGATTGAGGATTGAGGATTGAGGATTGAAGATTGAGTATAGAGGATTGAAGATTGAGGATTGTGGATTGAGGATTGAGGATTGAGGATTGAAGATTGAGTATTGAGGATTGAAGATTGAGGATTGAGTATTGAGGATTGAGGATTGAGGATTGAGGATTGAGTGTTGAAGATTGATGATTGATGATTGAGGATTGAGCATTGAAGATTGAGGATTGGGGATTGAGGATTGACGATTGAGGATTGATTATTGAGGATTGAAGATTGAGTATTGATGATTGAAGATTGAGGATTGAGGATTGAGGGTTGAGGATTGAGGACGAGGACTGACGGTTGAGGATTGAGGTTTGAGGATTGAGGATTGAGGATTGAGGATTGAGTATTGAGGATTGAAGGTTGAGTATTGAGGATTGAATATTGAGGATTGTGGATTTAGGATTGAGGATTGACGACTGAGGAATGAGGATCGAGGATTGAGGATTGAATATTGAGGATTGAGGATTGAGGATTGAGGATTGAGGACTAAGGATTGAAGATTGGGGATTGAGGATCTATGATTGGAGATCGATTATTGAGGATTGAAGATTGAGGATAGACGATTGAGGATTGAGGATTGAGAATTGAGGATGAGGACTGATGGTTGAGGATTGAGGTTTGATGAATGAGGATTGAGGATTGAGGATTGAGGATTGGGGATTGAAGATTGAGTATTGAGGATTGAAGATTGAGAATTCAGGATTGAGGATTGAGGATTGAGGATTGAAGATTGAGGATTGAGGATTGAGGATTGAGGATTGAGGATTGAGGATTGAGGATTGAGGATTGAGGATTGAAGATTGAGGATTGAGGATTGAGGATTGAGGATTGAGGATTGAGGATTGAGGATTGAAGATTGGATATTGATGATTGAAGATTGAGGATTGAGGATTGAGTGTTGTGGATTGAGGACGAGAACTGAGGGTTGAATATTGATGTTTGAGGTCTGAGGATTGATAATTGAGGATTGAGAATTGAGGATTGAGGATTGAGGTTTGAAGATTGAGGATTGGGTATTGAGGATTGAAGAATGAGCATTGAGGATTGAGGATTGAGGATTGAGGATTGCAGATTGAGTATTGAGGATTGAGGATTGAGGATTGAGCATTGAGGATTGAGGATTGAGGATTGAGGATTGAGGATTGAGGATTGAAGGTTGAGTATTGTGGATTGAAGGTTGAGGATTGAGGATTGAGGATTGACAATTGAGGATTGAGAATTGAAGATTGAGGATTGAGGATTGAAATTGAGTATTGAGGATTGAAGATTGAGGATTGAGATTTGATTATTGAATATTGTGGATTGAGTATCGAACCATGCGAATTCAGGATATTCTATTGAGTATTGAGAATTGAGGATTGATGGTTGAGTATTGAGGTTTGTTGGCTGAGGGTTGTGTGTTGAATATTGAGGATTGGGGATTGAGGATTGAGGATTGAGGATTGAGGATTGAAGATTGAGTATTGATGATTGAATATTGAGGATTGAGGATTGAGGTTTGAGGATTGAGGATCGAGGATTGAGGATTGAGGATTGAGGATTGAAGATTGAGTATTGAAGATTGAGGATTGAGTATTGAGGGTTGAGGATTGGGAATTGAGGATTGAAGACTGAATATTGATGATTGAAGGATGAGGATTGAGGATTGAGGATTGAGGGTTGCGGATTGAGGTCCTAGGATTGGAGATTGATTATTGACGATTGATGATTGGGGACTGAGGTTTGAGGATTGAGGATTGCAGATTGAGTATTGAGGATTGAAGCTTGAGGATTGAGGATTGAGGATTGAAGATTGAGGATTGAGGATTGAGGATTGAGGATTGAGGGTTGAAGATTGAGTATTGAGGATTGAAGATTGAGGATTCAGGATTGAGTACTGAGGATTGAGGATTGAGGATTGAGGATTGAAGATTGAGAATTGAAGATTGAGTATTGAGGACTGAAGGTTGACGATTGAGGATTGAGGATTGAGGATTGAGGATTGAGGATCTAGGATTGGAGATTGATTATTGAGGATTGAAGATTGGGGATTGAGGATTGAGGATTGAGGATCTAGGATTGGAGATTGATTATTGAGGATGAAGATTGAGAATTGGGTATTGAGGTTTGAAGAATGAGGATTGAGGATTGAGGATTGAGTATTGAAGATTGAGTATTGATCACTGAGGATTGAGGATTGAGGATTGAGGTTTGAGGATTGAGGATAGAAGATTGAATGTTCAGGATTGAAGATTCAGGATTGAGGATTGGCGATTGAGGATGGAGGATGAGGGCTGAGGCTTGAGGGTTGAGGTTTCAGTATTGAATCCGGAGAATTCAGGATATTCTGTTGAGTATCGAGAATTGAGGATTGATGGTTAGTATTGAGGATTGAGGATTGAGGATTGAGTGTTGAAGATTGAGGATTGATGATTGAAGATTGAGGATTGGGGATTGAGGATTGAGGAATGAGCATTGAAGATTGAGGATTGGTGATTGAGGATTGAGGATTGAGGATTGGGGATTGAGGATTGGGTATTGAGGATTGAAGGTTGAGTATTGTGTATTGAAGGTTGAGGATTGAGGATTGAGGATTGACATTTGAGGATTGAGGATTGAAGATTGAGGATTGAGGATTGAAATTGAGTATTGAGGATTGAAGATTGAGGATTGAGATTTGATTATTGAATATTGTGGACTGAGTATCGAACCATGCGAATTCAGGATATTCTATTGAGTATTGAGAATTGAGGATTGATGGTTGAGTATTGAGGTTTGTTGGCTGAGGGTTGTGTGTTGAATATTGAGGATTGGGGATTGAGGATTGATGGTTGTGGATAGAGGACGAGGACTGAGGGTTGAATATTGATGTTTGCGGTCTGAGGATTGAGGATTGAGGATTGAGAATTGAGGATTGAGGATTGAGGATTGAAGATTGAGGATTGGGTATTGAGGATTGAAGAATGAGGATTGAGGATTGAGGATTGAGGATTGAGGATTGCAGATTGAGTATTGAGGATTGAGGGTTGAGGATTGAGGATTGAGGATTGAGGATCGAGGATTGAGGATTGAGGATTGAGGAGTGAAGATTGAGTATTGAGTATTGAAGATTGAGGATTGGTTATTGAGGATTGAAGAATGAGCATTGAGGATTGAGGATGGACGCTTGAGGATTGCAGATTGAGTATTGAGGATTGAGGATTGAGGATTGAGGATTGAGGATTGTGGATTGAGGATTGAGGATTGAGGATTGAGGATTGAAGATTGAGTATTGAGGATTGAAGATTGAGGATTGAGGATTGAGGATTGATAATTGAGGATTGAGGATTGATAATTGAGGATTGAGGGTTGAAGACTGAGGATTGTGGATTGAAATTGAGTATTGAGGATTGAAGATTGAGGATTGAGATTTGATTATTGAATATTGTGGTTTGAGTACCGAACCATGCGGATTCAGGATATTCTATTGAGTATTGAGAATTGAGGATTGATGGTTGAGTATTGAGGAATGTTGGCTGAGGGTTGTGTGTTGAATATTGAGGATTGGGGATTGAGGATTGAGGATTGAGTATTGAAGATTGAGGATTGGGTATTGAGGATTGAAGGATGAGGATTGAGGATTGAGGATTGAGGGTTGCGGATTGAGGACCTAGGATTGGAGATTGATTATTGACGATTGATGATTGGGGACTGAGGTTTGAGGATTGAGGATTGCAGATTGAGTATTGAGGATTGAAGATTGAGGATTGAGGATTGAGGATTGAAGATTGAGGATTGAGGATTGAGGATTGAGGATTGAGGGTTGAAGATTGAGTATTGAGGATTGAAGATTGAGGATTCAGGATTGAGTACTGAGGATTGAGGATTGAGGATTGAGGATTGAAGATTGAGAATTGAAGATTGAGTATTGAGGACTGAAGGTTGACGATTGAGGATTGAGGATTGAGGATTGAGGATTGAGGATCTAGGATTGGAGATTGATTATTGAGGATTGAAGATTGGGGATTGAGGATTGAGGATTGAGGATCTAGGATTGGAGATTGATTATTGAGGATGAAGATTGAGAATTGGGTATTGAGGTTTGAAGAATGAGGATTGAGGATTGAGGATTGAGTATTGAAGGTTGAGTATTGATCACTGAGGATTGAGGATTGAGGATTGAGGTTTGAGGATTGAGGATAGAAGATTGAATGTTCAGGATTGAAGATTCAGGATTGAGGATTGGCGATTGAGGATGGAGGATGAGGGCTGAGGCTTGAGGGTTGAGGTTTCAGTATTGAATCCGGAGAATTCAGGATATTCTGTTGAGTATCGAGAATTGAGGATTGATGGTTAGTATTGAGGATTGAGGATTGAGGATTGAGTGTTGAAGATTGAGGATTGATGATTGAAGATTGAGGATTGGGGATTGAGGATTGAGGAATGAGCATTGAAGATTGAGGATTGGTGATTGAGGATTGAGGATTGAGGATTGGGGATTGAGGATTGGGTATTGAGGATTGAAGGTTGAGTATTGTGTATTGAAGGTTGAGGATTGAGGATTGAGGATTGACATTTGAGGATTGAGGATTGAAGATTGAGGATTGAGGATTGAAATTGAGTATTGAGGATTGAAGATTGAGGATTGAGATTTGATTATTGAATATTGTGGACTGAGTATCGAACCATGCGAATTCAGGATATTCTATTGAGTATTGAGAATTGAGGATTGATGGTTGAGTATTGAGGTTTGTTGGCTGAGGGTTGTGTGTTGAATATTGAGGATTGGGGATTGAGGATTGAGGATTGAGGATTGAGGATTGAAGATTGAAGATTGAGTATTGAGGATTGAAGATTGAGGATTGAGGATTGAGGATTGATAATTGAGGATTGAGGATTGATAATTGAGGATTGAGATTTGATTATTGAATATTGTGGTTTGAGTACCGAACCATGCGGATTCAGGATATTCTATTGAGTATTGAGAATTGAGGATTGATGGTTGAGTATTGAGGAATGTTGGCTGAGGGTTGTGTGTTGAATATTGAGGATTGGGAATTGAGGATTGAAGACTGAATATTGATGATTGAAGATTGAGGATTGAGGATTGATGGTTGTGGATAGAGGACGAGGACTGAGGGTTGAATATTGATGTTTGCGGTCTGAGGATTGAGGATTGAGGATTGAGAATTGAGGATTGAGGATTGAGGATTGAAGATTGAGGATTGGGTATTGAGGATTGAAGAATGAGGATTGAGGATTGAGGATTGAGGATTGAGGATTGCAGATTGAGTATTGAGGATTGAGGGTTGAGGATTGAGGATTGAGGATTGAGGATCGAGGATTGAGGATTGAGGATTGAGGAGTGAAGATTGAGTATTGAGTATTGAAGATTGAGGATTGGGTATTGAGGATTGAAGAATGAGCATTGAGGATTGAGGATTGACGCTTGAGGATTGCAGATTGAGTATTGAGGATTGAGGATTGAGGATTGAGGATTGAGGATTGTGGATTGAGGATTGAGGATTGAGGATTGAGGATTGAAGATTGAGTATTGAGGATTGAAGATTGAGGATTGAGGATTGAGGATTGATAATTGAGGATTGAGGATTGATAATTGAGGATTGAGGGTTGAAGACTGAGGATTGAGGATTGAAATTGAGTATTGAGGATTGAAGATTGAGGATTGAGATTTGATTATTGAATATTGTGGTTTGAGTACCGAACCATGCGGATTCAGGATATTCTATTGAGTATTGAGAATTGAGGATTGATGGTTGAGTATTGAGGAATGTTGGCTGAGGGTTGTGTGTTGAATATTGAGGATTGGGGATTGAGGATTGAGGATTGAGTATTGAAGATTGAGGATTGGGTATTGAGGATTGAAGGATGAGGATTGAGGATTGAGGATTGAGGGTTGCGGATTGAGGACCTAGGATTGGAGATTGATTATTGACGATTGATGATTGGGGACTGAGGTTTGAGGATTGAGGATTGCAGATTGAGTATTGAGGATTGAAGATTGAGGATTGAGGATTGAGGATTGAAGATTGAGGATTGAGGATTGAGGATTGAGGATTGAGGGTTGAAGATTGAGTATTGAGGATTGAAGATTGAGGATTCAGGATTGAGTACTGAGGATTGAGGATTGAGGATTGAGGATTGAAGATTGAGAATTGAAGATTGAGTATTGAGGACTGAAGGTTGACGATTGAGGATTGAGGATTGAGGATTGAGGATCTAGGATTGGAGATTGATTATTGAGGATTGAAGATTGGGGATTGAGGATTGAGGATTGAGGATCTAGGGTTGGAGATTGATTATTGAGGATGAAGATTGAGAATTGGGTATTGAGGTTTGAAGAATGAGGATTGAGGATTGAGGATTGAGTATTGAAGATTGAGTATTGATCACTGAGGATTGAGGATTGAGGATTGAGGTTTGAGGATTGAGGATAGAAGATTGAATGTTCAGGATTGAAGATTCAGGATTGAGGATTGGCGATTGAGGATGGAGGATGAGGGCTGAGGCTTGAGGGTTGTGGTTTCAGTATTGAATCCGGAGAATTCAGGATATTCTGTTGAGTATCGAGAATTGAGGATTGATGGTTAGTATTGAGGATTGAGGATTGAGGATTGAGTGTTGAAGATTGAGGATTGATGATTGAAGATTGAGGATTGGGGATTGAGGATTGAGGAATGAGGATTGAGCATTGAAGATTGAGGATAGGGGATTGAGGATTGACGATTGAGGAATGAGTATTGAGGATTGAAGGTTGAGTATTGATGATTGAAGGTTGAGGATTGATGATTGAGGGTTGAGGATTGAGGACGAGGACTGACGGTTGAGGATTGAGGTTTGAGGATTGAGGATTGAGGATTGAGGACTGAGGCTTGAGGATTGACGATTGAGCATAGAGGATTGAAGATTGAGAACTGGCGATTGAGGATTGAAGATTGAGGATTAAGGACTGAGGATTGGGGATTGAGGATCTAGGATTGGAGATTGATTTTTGGGGATTGAAAATTGAGGATTGAGGATTGAGGATTGAGAATTGAGAATTGAGGATGTGGACTGAGGGATGAGGTTTGAGGATTGAGGATTGAGGATTGAAGATTGAGAATTGAAGATTGAGTATTGAGGACTGAAGGTTGACGATTGAGGATTGAGGATTGAGGATTGAGGATTGAGGATCTAGGATTGGAGATTGATTATTGAGGATTGAAGATTGGGGATTGAGGATTGAGGATTGAGGATCTAGGGTTGGAGATTGATTATTGAGGATGAAGATTGAGAATTGGGTATTGAGGTTTGAAGAATGAGGATTGAGGATTGAGGATTGAGTATTGAAGATTGAGTATTGATCACTGAGGATTGAGGATTGAGGATTGAGGTTTGAGGATTGAGGATAGAAGATTGAATGTTCAGGATTGAAGATTCAGGATTGAGGATTGGCGATTGAGGATGGAGGATGAGGGCTGAGGCTTGAGGGTTGTGGTTTCAGTATTGAATCCGGAGAATTCAGGATATTCTGTTGAGTATCGAGAATTGAGGATTGATGGTTAGTATTGAGGATTGAGGATTGAGGATTGAGTGTTGAAGATTGAGGATTGATGATTGAAGATTGAGGATTGGGGATTGAGGATTGAGGAATGAGGATTGAGCATTGAAGATTGAGGATAGAGGATTGAGGATTGACGATTGAGGAATGAGTATTGAGGATTGAAGGTTGAGTATTGATGATTGAAGGTTGAGGATTGATGATTGAGGGTTGAGGATTGAGGACGAGGACTGACGGTTGAGGATTGAGGTTTGAGGATTGAGGATTGAGGATTGAGGACTGAGGCTTGAGGATTTACGATTGAGCATAGAGGATTGAAGATTGAGAACTGGCGATTGAGGATTGAAGATTGAGGATTAAGGACTGAGGATTGGGTATTGAGGATCTAGGATTGGAGATTGATTTTTGGGGATTGAAAATTGAGGATTGAGGATTGAGGATTGAGAATTGAGAATTGAGGATGTCGACTGAGGGATGAGGATTGAGGATTGAGGAACGAGGATTGAGGATTGAGGATTGAGGACTGAGGATTGACGATTGAGTGTTGAAGATTGAGGATTTATGACTGAGGATTGAGGATTGAGGATTGAGAATTGAGTATTGAAGATTGAGGATTGATGATTGAGGAATGAGGATTCAGGATTGAGGATTGAGGATTGAGTATTGAAGATTGAGGATTGATGATTGAAAATTGAGGATTGAGGATTGGGGATTGAGGATTGAGGGTTGAGGTTTGAGGACTGAGGCCTGAGGATTGTGGATTGGGATTGAGGATTGAAGATTCAGTATTGAGGATTGAAGATTGGGAATTGAGGATTGAGGATTGAACACTGAGGACTGAGAGTTGAGTGTTGAGTGATGAGAATTGATGTTTGTGGATCGAGGTTTGAAGATTGCAGATTGAGTATTGAGTATTGAAAACTTTGAATTGAGGATATTCTATTGAGGATTGAGGATTGACAGCAGATTTATTAGGACTGAGGTCTGAAGATTGAGGATTAAGGATTGAGGATTCAGAATTGACGCTTGAGGATTGAGGGTTGAGGATGTAGAATTGAAGAGAGAGGACTGAGTGTTGAGGATTGAGTGTTGAGTATTGATGCTTGAGGTTTGAGGTTTGATTATTGGATATTCTGGATTGAGTATTGAACCATAAGAATTCAGGATGTTCTATTGAGTATTGAGAATTGAGGATTGATGGTTGAGTATTGAGGATTGATGATTGAGGATTGAGCATTGAAGATTGAGGATTGGGGATTGAGGATTGACGATTGAGGATTGATTATTGAGGATTGAAGATTGAGTATTGATGATTGAAGATTGAGGATTGAGGATTGAGGGTTGAGGATTGAGGACGAGGACTGACGGTTGAGGATTGAGGTTTGAGGATTGAGGATTGAGGATTGAGGATTGAGTATTGAGGATTGAAGGTTGAGTATTGAGGATTGAATATTGAGGATTGTGGATTTAGGATTGAGGATTGACGACTGAGGAATGAGGATCGAGGGTTGAGGATTGAATATTGAGGATTGAGGATTGAGGATTGAGGATTGAGGACTAAGGATTGAAGATTGGGGATTGAGGATCTATGATTGGAGATCGATTATTGAGGATTGAAGATTGAGGATAGACGATTGAGGATTGAGGATTGAGAATTGAGGATGAGGACTGATGGTTGAGGATTGAGGTTTGATGAATGAGGATTGAGGATTGAGGATTGAGGATTGGGGATTGAAGATTGAGTATTGAGGATTGAAGATTGAGAATTCAGGATTGAGGATTGAGGATTGAGGATTGAAGATTGAGGATTGAGGATTGAGGATTGAGGATTGAGGATTGAGGATTGAGGATTGAGGATTGAAGATTGAGGATTGAGGATTGAGGATTGAGGATTGAGGATTGAGGATTGAGGATTGAAGATTGGATATTGATGATTGAAGATTGAGGATTGAGGATTGAGTGTTGTGGATTGAGGACGAGAACTGAGGGTTGAATATTGATGTTTGAGGTCTGAGGATTGATAATTGAGGATTGAGAATTGAGGATTGAGGATTGAGGTTTGAAGATTGAGGATTGGGTATTGAGGATTGAAGAATGAGCATTGAGGATTGAGGATTGAGGATTGAGGATTGCAGATTGAGTATTGAGGATTGAGGATTGAGGATTGAGCATTGAGGATTGAGGATTGAGTATTGACGATTGAGGATTGAGGATTGAAGGTTGAGTATTGTGGATTGAAGGTTGAGGATTGAGGATTGAGGATTGACAATTGAGGATTGAGAATTGAAGATTGAGGATTGAGGATTGAAATTGAGTATTGAGGATTGAAGATTGAGGATTGAGATTTGATTATTGAATATTGTGGATTGAGTATCGAACCATGCGAATTCAGGATATTCTATTGAGTATTGAGAATTGAGGATTGATGGTTGAGTATTGAGGTTTGTTGGCTGAGGGTTGTGTGTTGAATATTGAGGATTGGGGATTGAGGATTGAGGATTGAGGATTGAGGATTGAAGATTGAGTATTGATGATTGAATATTGAGGATTGAGGATTGAGGTTTGAGGATTGAGGATCGAGGATTGAGGATTGAGGATTGAGGATTGAAGATTGAGTATTGAAGATTGAGGATTGAGTATTGAGGGTTGAGGATTGGGAATTGAGGATTGAAGACTGAATATTGATGATTGAAGATTGAGGATTGAGGATTGATGGTTGTGGATAGAGGACGAGGACTGAGGGTTGAATATTGATGTTTGCGGTCTGAGGATTGAGGATTGAGGATTGGGAATTGAGGATTGAGGATTGAGGATTGAAGATTGAGGATTGGGTATTGAGGATTGAAGAATGAGGATTGAGGATTGAGGATTGAGGATTGAGGATTGCAGATTGAGTGTTGAGGATTGAGGATTGAGGATTGAGGATTGAGGATTGAGGAACGAGGATTGAGGATTGAGGATTGAGGAGTGAAGATTGAGTATTGAGGATTGAAGATTGAGGATTGGGTATTGAGGATTGAAGAATGAGCATTGAGGATTGAGGATTGACGCTTGAGGATTGCAGATTGAGTATTGAGGATTGAGGATTGAGGATTGAGGATTGAGGATTGTGGATTGAGGATTGAGGATTGAGGATTGAGGATTGAAGATTGGGTATTGAGGATTGAAGATTGAGGATTGAGGATTGAGGATTGATAATTGAGGATTGAGGGTTGAAGACTGAGGATTGAGGATTGAAATTGAGTATTGAGGATTGAAGATTGAGGATTGAGATTTGATTATTGAATATTGTGGTTTGAGTACCGAACCATGCGGATTCAGGATATTCTATTGAGTATTGAGAATTGAGGATTGATGGTTGAGTATTGAGGAATGTTGGCTGAGGGCTGTGTGTTGAATATTGAGGATTGGGGATTGAGGATTGAGGATTGAGTATTGAAGATTGAGTATTGGGTATTGAGGATTGAAGGATGAGGATTGAGGATTGAGGATTGAGGGTTGCGGATTGAGGACCTAGGATTGGAGATTGATTATTGACGATTGATGATTGGGGACTGAGGTTTGAGGATTGAGGATTGCAGATTGAGTATTGAGGATTGAAGATTGAGGATTGAGGATTGAGGATTGAAGATTGAGGATTGAGGATTGAGGATCGAGGATTGAGGGTTGAAGATTGAGTATTGAGGATTGAAGATTGAGGATTCAGGATTGAGTACTGAGGATTGAGGATTGAGGATTGAGGATTGAAGATTGAGAATTGAAGATTGAGTATTGAGGACTCAAGGTTGACGATTGAGGATTGAGGATTGAGGATTGAGGATTGAGGATCTAGGATTGGAGATTGATTATTGAGGATTGAAGATTGGGGATTGAGGATTGAGGATTGAGGATATAATATTGGAGATTGATTATTGAGGATGAAGATTGAGAATTGGGTATTGAGGTTTGAAGAATGAGGATTGAGGATTGAGGATTGAGTATTGAAGATTGAGTATTGATCACTGAGGATTGAGGATTGAGGATTGAGGTTTGAGGATTGAGGATAGAAGATTGAATGTTCAGGATTGAAGATTCAGGATTGAGGATTGGCGATTGAGGATGGAGGATGAGGGCTGAGGCTTGAGGGTTGTGGTTTCAGTATTGAATCCGGAGAATTCAGGATATTCTGTTGAGTATCGAGAATTGGGGATTGATGGTTAGTATTGAGGATTGAGGATTGAGGATTGAGTGTTGAAGATTGAGGATTGATGATTGAAGATTGAGGATTGGGGATTGAGGATTGAGGAATGAGGATTGAGCATTGAAGATTGAGGATAGGGGATTGAGGATTGACGATTGAGGAATGAGTATTGAGGATTGAAGGTTGAGTATTGATGATTGAAGGTTGAGGATTGATGATTGAGGGTTGAGGATTGAGGACGAGGACTGACGGTTGAGGATTGAGGTTTGAGGATTGAGGATGTAGGATTGGAGATTGATTATTGATCACTGAGGATTGAGGATTGAGGATTGAGGTTTGCGGATTGAGGATTGAAGATTGAATGTTGAGGATTGAACATTCAGGATTGAGGATTGGCGGTTGAGAATGGAGGATGAGGGCTGAGGGTTGAGGATTGAGGTTTCAGTATTGAATCCTGAGAATTCAGGATATTCTATTGAGTATCGAGAATTGAGGATTGATGGTTAGTATTGAGGATTGAGGATTGAGGATTGAGTGTTGAAGATAGAGGATTGATGATTGAAGATTGAGGATTGAGGTTTGAGGAGTGAGGATTGAGGATTGAGGACTGAGGCTTGAGGATTGAGGATTGAGCATTGAGGATTGAAGATTGAGGATTGGGTATTGAGGTTTGAAGAATGAGGATTGAGGATTGAGGATTGAGGATTGAGGATTGAGGATCTAGGATTGGAGATTGATTATCGAGTATTGAAGATTGGGGATTGAGGATTGAGGATTGAGGATCTAGGATTGGAGATTGATTATTGAGTATGAAGATTGAGAATTGGGTATTGTGGTTTGAAGAATGAGGATTGAGGATTGAGGATTGAGGATTGAGGATTGAGGATCTAGGATTGGAGATTGAATATTGAGGATTGAAGATTGGGGATTGAGTATTGAGGATTGAGTATCTAGGATTGGAGATTGATTATTGAGGATGAAGATTGAGAATTGAGGATTGGGGATTGAGAATTGAGAATTGAGGATGAGGACTAAGGGTTGAGGATTGAGGGTTAAGAAATGAGGATTGGGGATTGAGGATTGAGGATTGAGGATTGAGGATTGAGGATTGAGGATTGAGTATTGAAGATTGAGGATTGGGTATTGAGGATTGAAGGATGAGGATTGAGGATTGAGGATTGAGGGTTGCGGATTGAGGACCTAGGATTGGAGATTGATTATTGACGATTGATGATTGGGGACTGAGGTTTGAGGATTGAGGATTGCAGATTGAGTATTGAGGATTGAAGATTGAGGATTGAGGATTGAGGATTGAAGATTGAGGATTGAGGATTGAGGATTGAGGATTGAGGGTTGAAGATTGAGTATTGAGGATTGAAGATTGAGGATTCAGGATTGAGTACTGAGGATTGAGGATTGAGGATTGAGGATTGAAGATTGAGAATTGAAGATTGAGTATTGAGGACTGAAGGTTGACGATTGAGGATTGAGGATTGAGGATTGAGGATTGAGGATCTAGGATTGGAGATTGATTATTGAGGATTGAAGATTGGGGATTGAGGATTGAGGATTGAGGATCTAGGATTGGAGATTGATTATTGAGGATGAAGATTGAGAATTGGGTATTGAGGTTTGAAGAATGAGGATTGAGGATTGAGGATTGAGTATTGAAGATTGAGTATTGATCACTGAGGATTGAGGATTGAGGATTGAGGTTTGAGGATTGAGGATAGAAGATTGAATGTTCAGGATTGAAGATTCAGGATTGAGGATTGGCGATTGAGGATGGAGGATGAGGGCTGAGGCTTGAGGGTTGAGGTTTCAGTATTGAATCCGGAGAATTCAGGATATTCTTTTGAGTATCGAGAATTGAGGATTGATGGTTAGTATTGAGGATTGAGGATTGAGGATTGAGTGTTGAAGATTGAGGATTGATGATTGAAGATTGAGGATTGGGGATTGAGGATTGAGGAATGAGCATTGAAGATTGAGGATTGGTGATTGAGGATTGAGGATTGAGCATTGAGGATTGAGGATTGAGGATTGACGATTGAGGATTGAGGATTGAAGGTTGAGTATTGTGGATTGAAGGTTGAGGATTGAGGATTGAGGATTGACAATTGAGGATTGAGAATTGAAGATTGAGGATTGAGGATTGAAATTGAGTATTGAGGATTGAAGATTGAGGATTGAGATTTGATTATTGAATATTGTGGATTGAGTATCGAACCATGCGAATTCAGGATATTCTATTGAGTATTGAGAATTGAGGATTGATGGTTGAGTATTGAGGTTTGTTGGCTGAGGGTTGTGTGTTGAATATTGAGGATTGGGGATTGAGGATTGAGGATTGAGGATTGAGGATTGAAGATTGAGTATTGATGATTGAATATTGAGGATTGAGGATTGAGGTTTGAGGATTGAGGATCGAGGATTGAGGATTGAGGATTGAGGATTGAAGATTGAGTATTGAAGATTGAGGATTGAGTATTGAGGGTTGAGGATTGGGAATTGAGGATTGAAGACTGAATATTGATGATTGAAGATTGAGGATTGAGGATTGATGGTTGTGGATAGAGGACGAGGACTGAGGGTTGAATATTGATGTTTGCGGTCTGAGGATTGAGGATTGAGGATTGGGAATTGAGGATTGAGGATTGAGGATTGAAGATTGAGGATTGGGTATTGAGGATTGAAGAATGAGGATTGAGGATTGAGGATTGAGGATTGAGGATTGCAGATTGAGTGTTGAGGATTGAGGATTGAGGATTGAGGATTGAGGATTGAGGAACGAGGATTGAGGATTGAGGATCGAGGATTGAGGATTGAGGATTGAGGATTGAAGATTGAGTATTGAAGATTGAGGATTGAGTATTGAGGGTTGAGGATTGGGAATTGAGGATTGAAGACTGAATATTGATGATTGAAGATTGAGGATTGAGGATTGATGGTTGTGGATAGAGGACGAGGACTGAGGGTTGAATATTGATGTTTGCGGTCTGAGGATTGAGGATTGAGGATTGGGAATTGAGGATTGAGGATTGAGGATTGAAGATTGAGGATTGGGTATTGAGGATTGAAGAATGAGGATTGAGGATTGAGGATTGAGGATTGAGGATTGCAGATTGAGTGTTGAGGATTGAGGATTGAGGATTGAGGATTGAGGATTGAGGAACGAGGATTGAGGATTGAGGATTGAGGAGTGAAGATTGAGTATTGAGGATTGAAGATTGAGGATTGGGTATTGAGGATTGAAGAATGAGCATTGAGGATTGAGGATTGACGCTTGAGGATTGCAGATTGAGTATTGAGGATTGAGGATTGAGGATTGAGGATTGAGGATTGTGGATTGAGGATTGAGGATTGAGGATTGAGGATTGAAGATTGGGTATTGAGGATTGAAGATTGAGGATTGAGGATTGAGGATTGATAATTGAGGATTGAGGGTTGAAGACTGAGGATTGAGGATTGAAATTGAGTATTGAGGATTGAAAATTGAGGATTGAGATTTGATTATTGAATATTGTGGTTTGAGTACCGAACCATGCGGATTCAGGATATTCTATTGAGTATTGAGAATTGAGGATTGATGGTTGAGTATTGAGGAATGTTGGCTGAGGGCTGTGTGTTGAATATTGAGGATTGGGGATTGAGGATTGAGGATTGAGTATTGAAGATTGAGTATTGGGTATTGAGGATTGAAGGATGAGGATTGAGGATTGAGGATTGAGGGTTGCGGATTGAGGACCTAGGATTGGAGATTGATTATTGACGATTGATGATTGGGGACTGAGGTTTGAGGATTGAGGATTGCAGATTGAGTATTGAGGATTGAAGATTGAGGATTGAGGATTGAGGATTGAAGATTGAGGATTGAGGATTGAGGATCGAGGATTGAGGGTTGAAGATTGAGTATTGAGGATTGAAGATTGAGGATTCAGGATTGAGTACTGAGGATTGAGGATTGAGGATTGAGGATTGAAGATTGAGAATTGAAGATTGAGTATTGAGGACTCAAGGTTGACGATTGAGGATTGAGGATTGAGGATTGAGGATTGAGGATCTAGGATTGGAGATTGATTATTGAGGATTGAAGATTGGGGATTGAGGATTGAGGATTGAGGATATAATATTGGAGATTGATTATTGAGGATGAAGATTGAGAATTGGGTATTGAGGTTTGAAGAATGAGGATTAAGGATTGAGGATTGAGTATTGAAGATTGAGTATTGATCACTGAGGATTGAGGATTGAGGATTGAGGTTTGAGGATTGAGGATAGAAGATTGAATGTTCAGGATTGAAGATTCAGGATTGAGGATTGGCGATTGAGGATGGAGGATGAGGGCTGAGGCTTGAGGGTTGTGGTTTCAGTATTGAATCCGGAGAATTCAGGATATTCTGTTGAGTATCGAGAATTGGGGATTGATGGTTAGTATTGAGGATTGAGGATTGAGGATTGAGTGTTGAAGATTGAGGATTGATGATTGAAGATTGAGGATTGGGGATTGAGGATTGAGGAATGAGGATTGAGCATTGAAGATTGAGGATAGGGGATTGAGGATTGACGATTGAGGAATGAGTATTGAGGATTGAAGGTTGAGTATTGATGATTGAAGGTTGAGGATTGATGATTGAGGGTTGAGGATTGAGGACGAGGACTGACGGTTGAGGATTGAGGTTTGAGGATTGAGGATGTAGGATTGGAGATTGATTATTGATCACTGAGGATTGAGGATTGAGGATTGAGGTTTGCGGATTGAGGATTGAAGATTGAATGTTGAGGATTGAACATTCAGGATTGAGGATTGGCGGTTGAGAATGGAGGATGAGGGCTGAGGGTTGAGGATTGAGGTTTCAGTATTGAATCCTGAGAATTCAGGATATTCTATTGAGTATCGAGAATTGAGGATTGATGGTTAGTATTGAGGATTGAGGATTGAGGATTGAGTGTTGAAGATAGAGGATTGATGATTGAAGATTGAGGATTGAGGTTTGAGGAGTGAGGATTGAGGATTGAGGACTGAGGCTTGAGGATTGAGGATTGAGCATTGAGGATTGAAGATTGAGGATTGGGTATTGAGGTTTGAAGAATGAGGATTGAGGATTGAGGATTGAGGATTGAGGATTGAGGATCTAGGATTGGAGATTGATTATCGAGTATTGAAGATTGGGGATTGAGGATTGAGGATTGAGGATCTAGGATTGGAGATTGATTATTGAGTATGAAGATTGAGAATTGGGTATTGTGGTTTGAAGAATGAGGATTGAGGATTGAGGATTGAGGATTGAGGATTGAGGATCTAGGATTGGGGATTGAATATTGAGGATTGAAGATTGGGGATTGAGTATTGAGGATTGAGTATCTAGGATTGGAGATTGATTATTGAGGATGAAGATTGAGAATTGAGGATTGGGGATTGAGAATTGAGAATTGAGGATGAGGACTAAGGGTTGAGGATTGAGGGTTGAGAAATGAGGATTGGGGATTGAGGATTGAGGATTGAGGATTGAGGATTGAGGATTGAGGATTGAGTATTGAAGATTGAGGATTGGGTATTGAGGATTGAAGGATGAGGATTGAGGATTGAGGATTGAGGGTTGCGGATTGAGGACCTAGGATTGGAGATTGATTATTGACGATTGATGATTGGGGACTGAGGTTTGAGGATTGAGGATTGCAGATTGAGTATTGAGGATTGAAGATTGAGGATTGAGGATTGAGGATTGAAGATTGAGGATTGAGGATTGAGGATTGAGGATTGAGGGTTGAAGATTGAGTATTGAGGATTGAAGATTGAGGATTCAGGATTGAGTACTGAGGATTGAGGATTGAGGATTGAGGATTGAAGATTGAGAATTGAAGATTGAGTATTGAGGACTGAAGGTTGACGATTGAGGATTGAGGATTGAGGATTGAGGATTGAGGATCTAGGATTGGAGATTGATTATTGAGGATTGAAGATTGGGGATTGAGGATTGAGGATTGAGGATCTAGGATTGGAGATTGATTATTGAGGATGAAGATTGAGAATTGGGTATTGAGGTTTGAAGAATGAGGATTGAGGATTGAGGATTGAGTATTGAAGATTGAGTATTGATCACTGAGGATTGAGGATTGAGGATTGAGGTTTGAGGATTGAGGATAGAAGATTGAATGTTCAGGATTGAAGATTCAGGATTGAGGATTGGCGATTGAGGATGGAGGATGAGGGCTGAGGCTTGAGGGTTGAGGTTTCAGTATTGAATCCGGAGAATTCAGGATATTCTGTTGAGTATCGAGAATTGAGGATTGATGGTTAGTATTGAGGATTGAGGATTGAGGATTGAGTGTTGAAGATTGAGGATTGATGATTGAAGATTGAGGATTGGGGATTGAGTATTGAGGAATGAGCATTGAAGATTGAGGATTGGTGATTGAGGATTGAGGATTGAGGATTGGGGATTGAGGATTGGGTATTGAGGATTGAAGGTTGAGTATTGTGTATTGAAGGTTGAGGATTGAGGATTGAGGATTGACATTTGAGGATTGAGGATTGAAGATTGAGGATTGAGGATTGAAATTGAGTATTGAGGATTGAAGATTGAGGATTGAGATTTGATTATTGAATATTGTGGACTGAGTATCGAACCATGCGAATTCAGGATATTCTATTGAGTATTGAGAATTGAGGATTGATGGTTGAGTATTGAGGTTTGTTGGCTGAGGGTTGTGTGTTGAATATTGAGGATTGGGGATTGAGGATTGATGGTTGTGGATAGAGGACGAGGACTGAGGGTTGAATATTGATGTTTGCGGTCTGAGGATTGAGGATTGAGGATTGAGAATTGAGGATTGAGGATTGAGGATTGAAGATTGAGGATTGGGTATTGAGGATTGAAGAATGAGGATTGAGGATTGAGGATTGAGGATTGAGGATTGCAGATTGAGTATTGAGGATTGAGGGTTGAGGATTGAGGATTGAGGATTGAGGATCGAGGATTGAGGATTGAGGATTGAGGAGTGAAGATTGAGCATTGAGTATTGAAGATTGAGGATTGGTTATTGAGGATTGAAGAATGAGCATTGAGGATTGAGGATGGACGCTTGAGGATTGCAGATTGAGTATTGAGGATTGAGGATTGAGGATTGAGGATTGAGGATTGTGGATTGAGGATTGAGGATTGAGGATTGAGGATTGAAGATTGAGTATTGAGGATTGAAGATTGAGGATTGAGGATTGAGGATTGATAATTGAGGATTGAGGATTGATAATTGAGGATTGAGGGTTGAAGACTGAGGATTGTGGATTGAAATTGAGTATTGAGGATTGAAGATTGAGGATTGAGATTTGATTATTGAATATTGTGGTTTGAGTACCGAACCATGCGGATTCAGGATATTCTATTGAGTATTGAGAATTGAGGATTGATGGTTGAGTATTGAGGAATGTTGGCTGAGGGTTGTGTGTTGAATATTGAGGATTGGGGATTGAGGATTGAGGATTGAGTATTGAAGATTGAGGATTGGGTATTGAGGATTGAAGGATGAGGATTGAGGATTGAGGATTGAGGGTTGCGGATTGAGGACCTAGGATTGGAGATTGATTATTGACGATTGATGATTGGGGACTGAGGTTTGAGGATTGAGGATTGCAGATTGAGTATTGAGGATTGAAGATTGAGGATTGAGGATTGAGGATTGAAGATTGAGGATTGAGGATTGAGGATTGAGGATTGAGGGTTGAAGATTGAGTATTGAGGATTGAAGATTGAGGATTCAGGATTGAGTACTGAGGATTGAGGATTGAGGATTGAGGATTGAAGATTGAGAATTGAAGATTGAGTATTGAGGACTGAAGGTTGACGATTGAGGATTGAGGATTGAGGATTGAGGATTGAGGATCTAGGATTGGAGATTGATTATTGAGGATTGAAGATTGGGGATTGAGGATTGAGGATTGAGGATCTAGGATTGGAGATTGATTATTGAGGATGAAGATTGAGAATTGGGTATTGAGGTTTGAAGAATGAGGATTGAGGATTGAGGATTGAGTATTGAAGGTTGAGTATTGATCACTGAGGATTGAGGATTGAGGATTGAGGTTTGAGGATTGAGGATAGAAGATTGAATGTTCAGGATTGAAGATTCAGGATTGAGGATTGGCGATTGAGGATGGAGGATGAGGGCTGAGGCTTGAGGGTTGAGGTTTCAGTATTGAATCCGGAGAATTCAGGATATTCTGTTGAGTATCGAGAATTGAGGATTGATGGTTAGTATTGAGGATTGAGGATTGAGGATTGAGTGTTGAAGATTGAGGATTGATGATTGAAGATTGAGGATTGGGGATTGAGGATTGAGGAATGAGCATTGAAGATTGAGGATTGGTGATTGAGGATTGAGGATTGAGGATTGGGGATTGAGGATTGGGTATTGAGGATTGAAGGTTGAGTATTGTGTATTGAAGGTTGAGGATTGAGGATTGAGGATTGACATTTGAGGATTGAGGATTGAAGATTGAGGATTGAGGATTGAAATTGAGTATTGAGGATTGAAGATTGAGGATTGAGATTTGATTATTGAATATTGTGGACTGAGTATCGAACCATGCGAATTCAGGATATTCTATTGAGTATTGAGAATTGAGGATTGATGGTTGAGTATTGAGGTTTGTTGGCTGAGGGTTGTGTGTTGAATATTGAGGATTGGGGATTGAGGATTGAGGATTGAGGATTGAGGATTGAAGATTGAAGATTGAGTATTGAGGATTGAAGATTGAGGATTGAGGATTGAGGATTGATAATTGAGGATTGAGGATTGATAATTGAGGATTGAGATTTGATTATTGAATATTGTGGTTTGAGTACCGAACCATGCGGATTCAGGATATTCTATTGAGTATTGAGAATTGAGGATTGATGGTTGAGTATTGAGGAATGTTGGCTGAGGGTTGTGTGTTGAATATTGAGGATTGGGAATTGAGGATTGAAGACTGAATATTGATGATTGAAGATTGAGGATTGAGGATTGATGGTTGTGGATAGAGGACGAGGACTGAGGGTTGAATATTGATGTTTGCGGTCTGAGGATTGAGGATTGAGGATTGAGAATTGAGGATTGAGGATTGAGGATTGAAGATTGAGGATTGGGTATTGAGGATTGAAGAATGAGGATTGAGGATTGAGGATTGAGGATTGAGGATTGCAGATTGAGTATTGAGGATTGAGGGTTGAGGATTGAGGATTGAGGATTGAGGATCGAGGATTGAGGATTGAGGATTGAGGAGTGAAGATTGAGTATTGAGTATTGAAGATTGAGGATTGGGTATTGAGGATTGAAGAATGAGCATTGAGGATTGAGGATTGACGCTTGAGGATTGCAGATTGAGTATTGAGGATTGAGGATTGAGGATTGAGGATTGAGGATTGTGGATTGAGGATTGAGGATTGAGGATTGAGGATTGAAGATTGAGTATTGAGGATTGAAGATTGAGGATTGAGGATTGAGGATTGATAATTGAGGATTGAGGATTGATAATTGAGGATTGAGGGTTGAAGACTGAGGATTGAGGATTGAAATTGAGTATTGAGGATTGAAGATTGAGGATTGAGATTTGATTATTGAATATTGTGGTTTGAGTACCGAACCATGCGGATTCAGGATATTCTATTGAGTATTGAGAATTGAGGATTGATGGTTGAGTATTGAGGAATGTTGGCTGAGGGTTGTGTGTTGAATATTGAGGATTGGGGATTGAGGATTGAGGATTGAGTATTGAAGATTGAGGATTGGGTATTGAGGATTGAAGGATGAGGATTGAGGATTGAGGATTGAGGGTTGCGGATTGAGGACCTAGGATTGGAGATTGATTATTGACGATTGATGATTGGGGACTGAGGTTTGAGGATTGAGGATTGAGGGTTGAAGATTGAGTATTGAGGATTGAAGATTGAGGATTCAGGATTGAGTACTGAGGATTGAGGATTGAGGATTGAGGATTGAAGATTGAGAATTGAAGATTGAGTATTGAGGACTGAAGGTTGACGATTGAGGATTGAGGATTGAGGATTGAGGATCTAGGATTGGAGATTGATTATTGAGGATTGAAGATTGGGGATTGAGGATTGAGGATTGAGGATCTAGGGTTGGAGATTGATTATTGAGGATGAAGATTGAGAATTGGGTATTGAGGTTTGAAGAATGAGGATTGAGGATTGAGGATTGAGTATTGAAGATTGAGTATTGATCACTGAGGATTGAGGATTGAGGATTGAGGTTTGAGGATTGAGGATAGAAGATTGAATGTTCAGGATTGAAGATTCAGGATTGAGGATTGGCGATTGAGGATGGAGGATGAGGGCTGAGGCTTGAGGGTTGTGGTTTCAGTATTGAATCCGGAGAATTCAGGATATTCTGTTGAGTATCGAGAATTGAGGATTGATGGTTAGTATTGAGGATTGAGGATTGAGGATTGAGTGTTGAAGATTGTGGATTGATGATTGAAGATTGAGGATTGGGGATTGAGGATTGAGGAATGAGGATTGAGCATTGAAGATTGAGGATAGGGGATTGAGGATTGACGATTGAGGAATGAGTATTGAGGATTGAAGGTTGAGTATTGATGATTGAAGGTTGAGGATTGATGATTGAGGGTTGAGGATTGAGGACGAGGACTGACGGTTGAGGATTGAGGTTTGAGGATTGAGGATTGAGGATTGAGGACTGAGGCTTGAGGATTGACGATTGAGCATAGAGGATTGAAGATTGAGAACTGGCGATTGAGGATTGAAGATTGAGGATTAAGGACTGAGGATTGGGGATTGAGGATCTAGGATTGGAGATTGATTTTTGGGGATTGAAAATTGAGGATTGAGGATTGAGGATTGAGAATTGAGAATTGAGGATGTGGACTGAGGGATGAGGTTTGAGGATTGAGGATTGAGGATTGAAGATTGAGAATTGAAGATTGAGTATTGAGGACTGAAGGTTGACGATTGAGGATTGAGGATTGAGGATTGAGGATTGAGGATCTAGGATTGGAGATTGATTATTGAGGATTGAAGATTGGGGATTGAGGATTGAGGATTGAGGATCTAGGGTTGGAGATTGATTATTGAGGATGAAGATTGAGAATTGGGTATTGAGGTTTGAAGAATGAGGATTGAGGATTGAGGATTGAGTATTGAAGATTGAGTATTGATCACTGAGGATTGAGGATTGAGGATTGAGGTTTGAGGATTGAGGATAGAAGATTGAATGTTCAGGATTGAAGATTCAGGATTGAGGATTGGCGATTGAGGATGGAGGATGAGGGCTGAGGCTTGAGGGTTGTGGTTTCAGTATTGAATCCGGAGAATTCAGGATATTCTGTTGAGTATCGAGAATTGAGGATTGATGGTTAGTATTGAGGATTGAGGATTGAGGATTGAGTGTTGAAGATTGAGGATTGATGATTGAAGATTGAGGATTGGGGATTGAGGATTGAGGAATGAGGATTGAGCATTGAAGATTGAGGATAGAGGATTGAGGATTGACGATTGAGGAATGAGTATTGAGGATTGAAGGTTGAGTATTGATGATTGAAGGTTGAGGATTGATGATTGAGGGTTGAGGATTGAGGACGAGGACTGACGGTTGAGGATTGAGGTTTGAGGATTGAGGATTGAGGATTGAGGACTGAGGCTTGAGGATTTACGATTGAGCATAGAGGATTGAAGATTGAGAACTGGCGATTGAGGATTGAAGATTGAGGATTAAGGACTGAGGATTGGGTATTGAGGATCTAGGATTGGAGATTGATTTTTGGGGATTGAAAATTGAGGATTGAGGATTGAGGATTGAGAATTGAGAATTGAGGATGTGGACTGAGGGATGAGGATTGAGGATTGAGGAACGAGGATTGAGGATTGAGGATTGAGGACTGAGGATTGACGATTGAGTGTTGAAGATTGAGGATTTATGACTGAGGATTGAGGATTGAGGATTGAGAATTGAGTATTGAAGATTGAGGATTGATGATTGAGGAATGAGGATTGAGGATTGAGGATTGAGGATTGAGTATTGAAGATTGAGGATTGATGATTGAAAATTGAGGATTGAGGATTGGGGATTGAGGATTGAGGATTGAGGTTTGAGGACTGAGGCCTGAGGATTGTGGATTGGGATTGAGGATTGAAGATTCAGTATTGAGGATTGAAGATTGGGAATTGAGGATTGAGGATTGAACACTGAGGACTGAGAGTTGAGTGTTGAGTGATGAGAATTGATGTTTGTGGATCGAGGTTTGAAGATTGCAGATTGAGTATTGAGTATTGAAAACTTTGAATTGAGGATATTCTATTGAGGATTGAGGATTGACAGCAGATTTATTAGGACTGAGGTCTGAAGATTGAGGATTAAGGATTGAGGATTCAGAATTGACGCTTGAGGATTGAGGGTTGAGGATGTAGAATTGAAGAGAGAGGACTGAGTGTTGAGGATTGAGTGTTGAGTATTGATGCTTGAGGTTTGAGGTTTGATTATTGGATATTCTGGATTGAGTATTGAACCATAAGAATTCAGGATGTTCTATTGAGTATTGAGAATTGAGGATTGATGGTTGAGTATTGAGGATTGATGATTGAGGATTGAGCATTGAAGATTGAGGATTGGGGATTGAGGATTGACGATTGAGGATTGATTATTGAGGATTGAAGATTGAGTATTGATGATTGAAGATTGAGGATTGAGGATTGAGGGTTGAGGATTGAGGACGAGGACTGACGGTTGAGGATTGAGGTTTGAGGATTGAGGATTGAGGATTGAGGATTGAGTATTGAGGATTGAAGGTTGAGTATTGAGGATTGAATATTGAGGATTGTGGATTTAGGATTGAGGATTGACGACTGAGGAATGAGGATCGAGGGTTGAGGATTGAATATTGAGGATTGAGGATTGAGGATTGAGGATTGAGGACTAAGGATTGAAGATTGGGGATTGAGGATCTATGATTGGAGATCGATTATTGAGGATTGAAGATTGAGGATAGACGATTGAGGATTGAGGATTGAGAATTGAGGATGAGGACTGATGGTTGAGGATTGAGGTTTGATGAATGAGGATTGAGGATTGAGGATTGAGGATTGGGGATTGAAGATTGAGTATTGAGGATTGAAGATTGAGAATTCAGGATTGAGGATTGAGGATTGAGGATTGAAGATTGAGGATTGAGGATTGAGGATTGAGGATTGAGGATTGAGGATTGAGGATTGAGGATTGAAGATTGAGGATTGAGGATTGAGGATTGAGGATTGAGGATTGAGGATTGAGGATTGAAGATTGGATATTGATGATTGAAGATTGAGGATTGAGGATTGAGTGTTGTGGATTGAGGACGAGAACTGAGGGTTGAATATTGATGTTTGAGGTCTGAGGATTGATAATTGAGGATTGAGAATTGAGGATTGAGGATTGAGGTTTGAAGATTGAGGATTGGGTATTGAGGATTGAAGAATGAGCATTGAGGATTGAGGATTGAGGATTGAGGATTGCAGATTGAGTATTGAGGATTGAGGATTGAGGATTGAGCATTGAGGATTGAGGATTGAGGATTGAGGATTGAGGATTGAGGATTGAAGGTTGAGTATTGTGGATTGAAGGTTGAGGATTGAGGATTGAGGATTGACAATTGAGGATTGAGAATTGAAGATTGAGGATTGAGGATTGAAATTGAGTATTGAGGATTGAAGATTGAGGATTGAGATTTGATTATTGAATATTGTGGATTGAGTATCGAACCATGCGAATTCAGGATATTCTATTGAGTATTGAGAATTGAGGATTGATGGTTGAGTATTGAGGTTTGTTGGCTGAGGGTTGTGTGTTGAATATTGAGGATTGGGGATTGAGGATTGAGGATTGAGGATTGAGGATTGAAGATTGAGTATTGATGATTGAATATTGAGGATTGAGGATTGAGGTTTGAGGATTGAGGATCGAGGATTGAGGATTGAGGATTGAGGATTGAAGATTGAGTATTGAAGATTGAGGATTGAGTATTGAGGGTTGAGGATTGGGAATTGAGGATTGAAGACTGAATATTGATGATTGAAGATTGAGGATTGAGGATTGATGGTTGTGGATAGAGGACGAGGACTGAGGGTTGAATATTGATGTTTGCGGTCTGAGGATTGAGGATTGAGGATTGGGAATTGAGGATTGAGGATTGAGGATTGAAGATTGAGGATTGGGTATTGAGGATTGAAGAATGAGGATTGAGGATTGAGGATTGAGGATTGAGGATTGCAGATTGAGTGTTGAGGATTGAGGATTGAGGATTGAGGATTGAGGATTGAGGAACGAGGATTGAGGATTGAGGATTGAGGAGTGAAGATTGAGTATTGAGGATTGAAGATTGAGGATTGGGTATTGAGGATTGAAGAATGAGCATTGAGGATTGAGGATTGACGCTTGAGGATTGCAGATTGAGTATTGAGGATTGAGGATTGAGGATTGAGGATTGAGGATTGTGGATTGAGGATTGAGGATTGAGGATTGAGGATTGAAGATTGGGTATTGAGGATTGAAGATTGAGGATTGAGGATTGAGGATTGATAATTGAGGATTGAGGGTTGAAGACTGAGGATTGAGGATTGAAATTGAGTATTGAGGATTGAAGATTGAGGATTGAGATTTGATTATTGAATATTGTGGTTTGAGTACCGAACCATGCGGATTCAGGATATTCTATTGAGTATTGAGAATTGAGGATTGATGGTTGAGTATTGAGGAATGTTGGCTGAGGGCTGTGTGTTGAATATTGAGGATTGGGGATTGAGGATTGAGGATTGAGTATTGAAGATTGAGTATTGGGTATTGAGGATTGAAGGATGAGGATTGAGGATTGAGGATTGAGGGTTGCGGATTGAGGACCTAGGATTGGAGATTGATTATTGACGATTGATGATTGGGGACTGAGGTTTGAGGATTGAGGATTGCAGATTGAGTATTGAGGATTGAAGATTGAGGATTGAGGATTGAGGATTGAAGATTGAGGATTGAGGATTGAGGATTGAGGATTGAGGGTTGAAGATTGAGTATTGAGGATTGAAGATTGAGGATTCAGGATTGAGTACTGAGGATTGAGGATTGAGGATTGAGGATTGAAGATTGAGAATTGAAGATTGAGTATTCAGGACTCAAGGTTGACGATTGAGGATTGAGGATTGAGGATTGAGGATTGAGGATCTAGGATTGGAGATTGATTATTGAGGATTGAAGATTGGGGATTGAGGATTGAGGATTGAGGATATAATATTGGAGATTGATTATTGAGGATGAAGATTGAGAATTGGGTATTGAGGTTTGAAGAATGAGGATTGAGGATTGAGGATTGAGTATTGAAGATTGAGTATTGATCACTGAGGATTGAGGATTGAGGATTGAGGTTTGAGGATTGAGGATAGAAGATTGAATGTTCAGGATTGAAGATTCAGGATTGAGGATTGGCGATTGAGGATGGAGGATGAGGGCTGAGGCTTGAGGGTTGTGGTTTCAGTATTGAATCCGGAGAATTCAGGATATTCTGTTGAGTATCGAGAATTGGGGATTGATGGTTGGTATTGAGGATTGAGGATTGAGGATTGAGTGTTGAAGATTGAGGATTGATGATTGAAGATTGAGGATTGGGGATTGAGGATTGAGGAATGAGGATTGAGCATTGAAGATTGAGGATAGGGGATTGAGGATTGACGATTGAGGAATGAGTATTGAGGATTGAAGGTTGAGTATTGATGATTGAAGGTTGAGGATTGATGATTGAGGGTTGAGGATTGAGGACGAGGACTGACGGTTGAGGATTGAGGTTTGAGGATTGAGGATTGATGATTGAGTACTGAGGCTTGAGGATTGACGATTGAGCATAGAGGATTGAAGATTGAGAACTGGCGATTGAGGATTGAAGATTGAGGATTAAGGACTGAGGATTGGGGATTGAGGATCTAGGATTGGAGATTGATTATTGGGGATTGAAAATTGAGGATTGAGGATTGAGGATTGAGAATTGAGAATTGAGGATGTGGACTGAGGGATGAGGATTGAGGATTGAGGAACGAGGATTGAGGATTGAGGATTGAGGACTGAGGATTGACGATTGAGTGTTGAAGATTGAGGATTTATGACTGAGGATTGAGGATTGAGGATTGAGAATTGAGTATTGAAGATTGAGGATTGATGATTGAGGAATGAGGATTGAGGATTGAGGATTGAGGATTGAGTATTGAAGATTGAGGATTGATGATTGAAAATTGAGGATTGAGGATTGGGGATTGAGGATTGAGGATTGAGGTTTGAGGACTGAGGCCTGAGGATTGTGGATTGGGATTGAGGATTGAAGATTCAGTATTGAGGATTGAAGATTGGGAATTGAGGATTGAGGATTGAACACTGAGGACTGAGAGTTGAGTGTTGAGTGATGAGAATTGATGTTTGTGGATCGAGGTTTGAAGATTGCAGATTGAGTATTGAGTATTGAAAACTTTGAATTGAGGATATTCTATTGAGGATTGAGGATTGACAGCAGATTTATTAGGACTGAGGTCTGAAGATTGAGGATTAAGGATTGAGGATTCAGAATTGACGCTTGAGGATTGAGGGTTGAGGATGTAGAATTGAAGAGAGAGGACTGAGTGTTGAGGATTGAGTGTTGAGTATTGATGCTTGAGGTTTGAGGTTTGATTATTGGATATTCTGGATTGAGTATTGAACCATAAGAATTCAGGATGTTCTATTGAGTATTGAGAATTGAGGATTGATGGTTGAGTATTGAGGATTGATGATTGAGGATTGAGCATTGAAGATTGAGGATTGGGGATTGAGGATTGACGATTGAGGATTGATTATTGAGGATTGAAGATTGAGTATTGATGATTGAAGATTGAGGATTGAGGATTGAGGGTTGAGGATTGAGGACGAGGACTGACGGTTGAGGATTGAGGTTTGAGGATTGAGGATTGAGGATTGAGGATTGAGTATTGAGGATTGAAGGTTGAGTATTGAGGATTGAATATTGAGGATTGTGGATTTAGGATTGAGGATTGACGACTGAGGAATGAGGATCGAGGGTTGAGGATTGAATATTGAGGATTGAGGATTGAGGATTGAGGATTGAGGACTAAGGATTGAAGATTGGGGATTGAGGATCTATGATTGGAGATCGATTATTGAGGATTGAAGATTGAGGATAGACGATTGAGGATTGAGGATTGAGAATTGAGGATGAGGACTGATGGTTGAGGATTGAGGTTTGATGAATGAGGATTGAGGATTGAGGATTGAGGATTGGGGATTGAAGATTGAGTATTGAGGATTGAAGATTGAGAATTCAGGATTGAGGATTGAGGATTGAGGATTGAAGATTGAGGATTGAGGATTGAGGATTGAGGATTGAGGATTGAGGATTGAGGATTGAGGATTGAAGATTGAGGATTGAGGATTGAGGATTGAGGATTGAGGATTGAGGATTGAGGATTGAAGATTGGATATTGATGATTGAAGATTGAGGATTGAGGATTGAGTGTTGTGGATTGAGGACGAGAACTGAGGGTTGAATATTGATGTTTGAGGTCTGAGGATTGATAATTGAGGATTGAGAATTGAGGATTGAGGATTGAGGTTTGAAGATTGAGGATTGGGTATTGAGGATTGAAGAATGAGCATTGAGGATTGAGGATTGAGGATTGAGGATTGCAGATTGAGTATTGAGGATTGAGGATTGAGGATTGAGCATTGAGGATTGAGGATTGAGGATTGAGGATTGAGGATTGAGGATTGAAGGTTGAGTATTGTGGATTGAAGGTTGAGGATTGAGGATTGAGGATTGACAATTGAGGATTGAGAATTGAAGATTGAGGATTGAGGATTGAAATTGAGTATTGAGGATTGAAGATTGAGGATTGAGATTTGATTATTGAATATTGTGGATTGAGTATCGAACCATGCGAATTCAGGATATTCTATTGAGTATTGAGAATTGAGGATTGATGGTTGAGTATTGAGGTTTGTTGGCTGAGGGTTGTGTGTTGAATATTGAGGATTGGGGATTGAGGATTGAGGATTGAGGATTGAGGATTGAAGATTGAGTATTGATGATTGAATATTGAGGATTGAGGATTGAGGTTTGAGGATTGAGGATCGAGGATTGAGGATTGAGGATTGAGGATTGAAGATTGAGTATTGAAGATTGAGGATTGAGTATTGAGGGTTGAGGATTGGGAATTGAGGATTGAAGACTGAATATTGATGATTGAAGATTGAGGATTGAGGATTGATGGTTGTGGATAGAGGACGAGGACTGAGGGTTGAATATTGATGTTTGCGGTCTGAGGATTGAGGATTGAGGATTGGGAATTGAGGATTGAGGATTGAGGATTGAAGATTGAGGATTGGGTATTGAGGATTGAAGAATGAGGATTGAGGATTGAGGATTGAGGATTGAGGATTGCAGATTGAGTGTTGAGGATTGAGGATTGAGGATTGAGGATTGAGGATTGAGGAACGAGGATTGAGGATTGAGGATTGAGGAGTGAAGATTGAGTATTGAGGATTGAAGATTGAGGATTGGGTATTGAGGATTGAAGAATGAGCATTGAGGATTGAGGATTGACGCTTGAGGATTGCAGATTGAGTATTGAGGATTGAGGATTGAGGATTGAGGATTGAGGATTGTGGATTGAGGATTGAGGATTGAGGATTGAGGATTGAAGATTGGGTATTGAGGATTGAAGATTGAGGATTGAGGATTGAGGATTGATAATTGAGGATTGAGGGTTGAAGACTGAGGATTGAGGATTGAAATTGAGTATTGAGGATTGAAGATTGAGGATTGAGATTTGATTATTGAATATTGTGGTTTGAGTACCGAACCATGCGGATTCAGGATATTCTATTGAGTATTGAGAATTGAGGATTGATGGTTGAGTATTGAGGAATGTTGGCTGAGGGCTGTGTGTTGAATATTGAGGATTGGGGATTGAGGATTGAGGATTGAGTATTGAAGATTGAGTATTGGGTATTGAGGATTGAAGGATGAGGATTGAGGATTGAGGATTGAGGGTTGCGGATTGAGGACCTAGGATTGGAGATTGATTATTGACGATTGATGATTGGGGACTGAGGTTTGAGGATTGAGGATTGCAGATTGAGTATTGAGGATTGAAGATTGAGGATTGAGGATTGAGGATTGAAGATTGAGGATTGAGGATTGAGGATTGAGGATTGAGGGTTGAAGATTGAGTATTGAGGATTGAAGATTGAGGATTCAGGATTGAGTACTGAGGATTGAGGATTGAGGATTGAGGATTGAAGATTGAGAATTGAAGATTGAGTATTGAGGACTCAAGGTTGACGATTGAGGATTGAGGATTGAGGATTGAGGATTGAGGATCTAGGATTGGAGATTGATTATTGAGGATTGAAGATTGGGGATTGAGGATTGAGGATTGAGGATATAATATTGGAGATTGATTATTGAGGATGAAGATTGAGAATTGGGTATTGAGGTTTGAAGAATGAGGATTGAGGATTGAGGATTGAGTATTGAAGATTGAGTATTGATCACTGAGGATTGAGGATTGAGGATTGAGGTTTGAGGATTGAGGATAGAAGATTGAATGTTCAGGATTGAAGATTCAGGATTGAGGATTGGCGATTGAGGATGGAGGATGAGGGCTGAGGCTTGAGGGTTGTGGTTTCAGTATTGAATCCGGAGAATTCAGGATATTCTGTTGAGTATCGAGAATTGGGGATTGATGGTTAGTATTGAGGATTGAGGATTGAGGATTGAGTGTTGAAGATTGAGGATTGATGATTGAAGATTGAGGATTGGGGATTGAGGATTGAGGAATGAGGATTGAGCATTGAAGATTGAGGATAGGGGATTGAGGATTGACGATTGAGGAATGAGTATTGAGGATTGAAGGTTGAGTATTGATGATTGAAGGTTGAGGATTGATGATTGAGGGTTGAGGATTGAGGACGAGGACTGACGGTTGAGGATTGAGGTTTGAGGATTGAGGATTGAGGATTGAGTACTGAGGCTTGAGGATTGACGATTGAGCATAGAGGATTGAAGATTGAGAACTGGCGATTGAGGATTGAAGATTGAGGATTAAGGACTGAGGATTGGGGATTGAGGATCTAGGATTGGAGATTGATTATTGGGGATTGAAAATTGAGGATTGAGGATTGAGGATTGAGAATTGAGAATTGAGGATGTGGACTGAGGGATGAGGATTGAGGATTGAGGAACGAGGATTGAGGATTGAGGATTGAGGACTGAGGATTGACGATTGAGTGTTGAAGATTGAGGATTTATGACTGAGGATTGAGGATTGAGGATTGAGAATTGAGTATTGAAGATTGAGGATTGATGATTGAGGAATGAGGATTGAGGATTGAGGATTGAGGATTGAGTATTGAAGATTGAGGATTGATGATTGAAAATTGAGGATTGAGGATTGGGGATTGAGGATTGAGGATTGAGGTTTGAGGACTGAGGCCTGAGGATTGTGGATTGGGATTGAGGATTGAAGATTCAGTATTGAGGATTGAAGATTGGGAATTGAGGATTGAGGATTGAACACTGAGGACTGAGAGTTGAGTGTTGAGTGATGAGAATTGATGTTTGTGGATCGAGGTTTGAAGATTGCAGATTGAGTATTGAGTATTGAAAACTTTGAATTGAGGATATTCTATTGAGGATTGAGGATTGACAGCAGATTTATTAGGACTGAGGTCTGAAGATTGAGGATTAAGGATTGAGGATTCAGAATTGACGCTTGAGGATTGAGGGTTGAGGATGTAGAATTGAAGAGAGAGGACTGAGTGTTGAGGATTGAGTGTTGAGTATTGATGCTTGAGGTTTGAGGTTTGATTATTGGATATTCTGGATTGAGTATTGAACCATAAGAATTCAGGATGTTATATTGAGTATTGAGAATTGAGGATTGATGGTTGAGTATTGAGGATTGATGGTTGGGGGTTGAGGATTGAGGATTGAGTATTGAAGATTAAGTATTGATCACTGAGGATTGAGGATTGAGGATTGAGGTTTGAGGATTGAATATTGAAGATTGAATATTGAGGATTTAAGATTCAGGATTGAGGATCGACGATTGGGGATGGAGGATGAGGGCTGAGGGTTGAGGATTGAGGTTTCAGTATTGAATCCTGAGAATTCAGGGTATTCTATTGGGTATCGAGAATTGAGGATTGATGGTTAGTATTGAGGATTGAGGATTGAGGATTGAGTGTTGAAGATTGAGGATTGATGATTGAAGATTGAGGATTGGGGATTGAGGATTGAGGAATGAGTATTGAAGATTGAGGATTGATGATTGAGGATTGAGGATTGAGGATTGGGGATTGAGGATTGAGCATTGTGGTTTGAGGACTGAGGGCTGAGGAATGAGGATTGAGGATTGAGGATTGAGGCTTGAGGTCTGAGGACTGAGGATTGAGGATTGAGAATTGAGGATTTAGGATTGAGGATTGAAGATTGAGGATTGGGTATTGAGGATTGAAGAATGAGGATTGAGGATTGAGGATTGAGGATTGAGGATTGAGGGTTGAAGGTTGAGGATTGGGTTTTGAGGATTGAAGACTGAGGATTGAGGATTGAGGATTGAGGATTGAGGATTGAAGATTGAGTATAGAGGATTGAAGATTGAGGATTGTGGATTGAGGATTGAGGATTGAGGATTGAAGATTGAGTATTGAGGATTGAAGATTGAGGATTGAGTATTGAGGATTGAGGATTGAGGATTGAGGATTGAGTGTTGAAGATTGATGATTGATGATTGAGGATTGAGCATTGAAGATTGAGGATTGGGGATTGAGGATTGACGATTGAGGATTGATTATTGAGGATTGAAGATTGAGTATTGATGATTGAAGATTGAGGATTGAGGATTGAGGGTTGAGGATTGAGGACGAGGACTGACGGTTGAGGATTGAGGTTTGAGGATTGAGGATTGAGGATTGAGGATTGAGTATTGAGGATTGAAGGTTGAGTATTGAGGATTGAATATTGAGGATTGTGGATTTAGGATTGAGGATTGACGACTGAGGAATGAGGATCGAGGATTGAGGATTGAATATTGAGGATTGAGGATTGAGGATTGAGGATTGAGGATTGAGGACTAAGGATTGAAGATTGGGGATTGAGGATCTATGATTGGAGATCGATTATTGAGGATTGAAGATTGAGGATAGACGATTGAGGATTGAGGATTGAGAATTCAGGATGAGGACTGATGGTTGAGGATTGAGGTTTGATGAATGAGGATTGAGGATTGAGGATTGAGGATTGGGGATTGAAGATTGAGTATTGAGGATTGAAGATTGAGAATTCAGGATTGAGGATTGAGGATTGAGGATTGAAGATTGAGGATTGAGGGTTGAAGTCTGAGGATTGAGGATTGAAATTGAGTATTGAGGATTGAAGATTGAGGATTGAGATTTGATTATTGAATATTGTGGTTTGAGTACCGAACCATGCGGATTCAGGATATTCTATTGAGTATTGAGAATTGAGGATTGATGGTTGAGTATTGAGGAATGTTGGCTGAGGGTTGTGTGTTGAATATTGAGGATTGGGGATTGAGGATTGAGGATTGAGTATTGAAGATTGAGGATTGGGTATTGAGGATTGAAGGATGAGGATTGAGGATTGAGGATTGAGGGTTGCGGATTGAGGACCTAGGATTGGAGATTGATTATTGACGATTGATGATTGGGGACTGAGGTTTGAGGATTGAGGATTGCAGATTGAGTATTGAGGATTGAAGATTGAGGATTGAGGATTGAGGATTGAAGATTGAGGATTGAGGATTGAGGATTGAGGATTGAGGGTTGAAGATTGAGTATTGAGGATTGAAGATTGAGGATTCAGGATTGAGTACTGAGGATTGAGGATTGAGGATTGAGGATTGAAGATTGAGAATTGAAGATTGAGTATTGAGGACTGAAGGTTGACGATTGAGGATTGAGGATTGAGGATTGAGTATTGAAGATTGAGTATTGATCACTGAGGATTGAGGATTGAGGATTGAGGTTTGAGGATTGAGGATAGAAGATTGAATGTTCAGGATTGAAGATTCAGGATTGAGGATTGGCGATTGAGGATGGAGGATGAGGGCTGAGGCTTGAGGGTTGTGGTTTCAGTATTGAATCCGGAGAATTCAGGATATTCTGTTGAGTATCGAGAATTGAGGATTGATGGTTAGTATTGAGGATTGAGGATTGAGGATTGAGTGTTGAAGATTGAGGATTGATGATTGAAGATTGAGGATTGGGGATTGAGGATTGAGGAATGAGGATTGAGCATTGAAGATTGAGGATAGGGGATTGAGGATTGACGATTGAGGAATGAGTATTGAGGATTGAAGGTTGAGTATTGATGATTGAAGGTTGAGGATTGATGATTGAGGGTTGAGGATTGAGGACGAGGACTGACGGTTGAGGATTGAGGTTTGAGGATTGAGGATTGAGGATTGAGGACTGAGGCTTGAGGATTGACGATTGAGCATAGAGGATTGAAGATTGAGAACTGGCGATTGAGGATTGAAGATTGAGGATTAAGGACTGAGGATTGGGGATTGAGGATCTAGGATTGGAGATTGATTTTTGGGGATTGAAAATTGAGGATTGAGGATTCAGGATTGAGAATTGAGAATTGAGGATGTGGACTGAGGGATGAGGTTTGAGGATTGAGGATTGAGGATTGAAGATTGAGAATTGAAGATTGAGTATTGAGGACTGAAGGTTGACGATTGAGGATTGAGGATTGAGGATTGAGGATTGAGGATCTAGGATTGGAGATTGATTATTGAGGATTGAAGATTGGGGATTGAGGATTGAGGATTGAGGATCTAGGGTTGGAGATTGATTATTGAGGATGAAGATTGAGAATTGGGTATTGAGGTTTGAAGAATGAGGATTGAGGATTGAGGATTGAGTATTGAAGATTGAGTATTGATCACTGAGGATTGAGGATTGAGGATTGAGGTTTGAGGATTGAGGATAGAAGATTGAATGTTCAGGATTGAAGATTCAGGATTGAGGATTGGCGATTGAGGATGGAGGATGAGGGCTGAGGCTTGAGGGTTGTGGTTTCAGTATTGAATCCGGAGAATTCAGGATATTCTGTTGAGTATCGAGAATTGTGGATTGATGGTTAGTATTGAGGATTGAGGATTGAGGATTGAGTGTTGAAGATTGAGGATTGATGATTGAAGATTGAGGATTGGGGATTGAGGATTGAGGAATGAGGATTGAGCATTGAAGATTGAGGATAGAGGATTGAGGATTGACGATTGAGGAATGAGTATTGAGGATTGAAGGTTGAGTATTGATGATTGAAGGTTGAGGATTGATGATTGAGGGTTGAGGATTGAGGACGAGGACTGACGGTTGAGGATTGAGGTTTGAGGATTGAGGATTGAGGATTGAGGACTGAGGCTTGAGGATTGACGATTGAGCATAGAGGATTGAAGATTGAGAACTGGCGATTGAGGATTGAAGATTGAGGATTAAGGACTGAGGATTGGGTATTGAGGATCTAGGATTGGAGATTGATTTTTGGGGATTGAAAATTGAGGATTGAGGATTGAGGATTGAGAATTGAGAATTGAGGATGTGGACTGAGGGATGAGGATTGAGGATTGAGGAACGAGGATTGAGGATTGAGGATTGAGGACTGAGGATTGACGATTGAGTGTTGAAGATTGAGGATTTATGACTGAGGATTGAGGATTGAGGATTGAGAATTGAGTATTGAAGATTGAGGATTGATGATTGAGGAATGAGGATTGAGGATTGAGGATTGAGGATTGAGTATTGAAGATTGAGGATTGATGATTGAAAATTGAGGATTGAGGATTGGGGATTGAGGATTGAGGATTGAGGTTTGAGGACTGAGGCCTGAGGATTGTGGATTGGGATTGAGGATTGAAGATTCAGTATTGAGGATTGAAGATTGGGAATTGAGGATTGAGGATTGAACACTGAGGACTGAGAGTTGAGTGTTGAGTGATGAGAATTGATGTTTGTGGATCGAGGTTTGAAGATTGCAGATTGAGTATTGAGTATTGAAAACTTTGAATTGAGGATATTCTATTGAGGATTGAGGATTGACAGCAGATTTATTAGGACTGAGGTCTGAAGATTGAGGATTAAGGATTGAGGATTCAGAATTGACGCTTGAGGATTGAGGGTTGAGGATGTAGAATTGAAGAGAGAGGACTGAGTGTTGAGGATTGAGTGTTGAGTATTGATGCTTGAGGTTTGAGGTTTGATTATTGGATATTCTGGATTGAGTATTGAACCATAAGAATTCAGGATGTTCTATTGTGTATTGAGAATTGAGGATTGATGGTTGAGTATTGAGGATTGATGGTTGGGGGTTGAGGATTGAGGATTGAGTATTGAAGATTAAGTATTGATCACTGAGGATTGAGGATTGAGGATTGAGGTTTGAGGATTGAATATTGAAGATTGAATATTGAGGATTTAAGATTCAGGATTGAGGATCGACGATTGGGGATGGAGGATGAGGGCTGAGGGTTGAGGATTGAGGTTTCAGTATTGAATCCTGAGAATTCAGGATATTCTATTGGGTATCGAGAATTGAGGATTGATGGTTAGTATTGAGGATTGAGGATTGAGGATTGAGTGTTGAAGATTGAGGATTGATGATTGAAGATTGAGGATTGGGGATTGAGGATTGAGGATTGAAGAATGAGGATTGAGGATTGAGGATTGAGGATTGAGGATTGAGGGTTGAAGGTTGAGGATTGGGTTTTGAGGATTGAAGACTGAGGATTGAGGATTGAGGATTGAGGATTGAGGATTGAAGATTGAGTATAGAGGATTGAAGATTGAGGATTGTGGATTGAGGATTGAGGATTGAGGATTGAAGATTGCGTATTGAGGATTGAAGATTGAGGATTGAGTATTGAGGATTGAGGATTGAGGATTGAGGATTGAGTGTTGAAGATTGATGATTGATGATTGAGGATTGAGCATTGAAGATTGAGGATTGGGGATTGAGGATTGACGATTGAGGATTGATTATTGAGGATTGAAGATTGAGTATTGATGATTGAAGATTGAGGATTGAGGATTGAGGGTTGAGGATTGAGGACGAGGACTGACGGTTGAGGATTGAGGTTTGAGGATTGAGGATTGAGGATTGAGGATTGAGTATTGAGGATTGAAGGTTGAGTATTGAGGATTGAATATTGAGGATTGTGGATTTAGGATTGAGGATTGACGACTGAGGAATGAGGATCGAGGATTGAGGATTGAATATTGAGGATTGAGGATTGAGGATTGAGGATTGAGGACTAAGGATTGAAGATTGGGGATTGAGGATCTATGATTGGAGATCGATTATTGAGGATTGAAGATTGAGGATAGACGATTGAGGATTGAGGATTGAGAATTGAGGATGAGGACTGATGGTTGAGGATTGAGGTTTGATGAATGAGGATTGAGGATTGAGGATTGAGGATTGGGGATTGAAGATTGAGTATTGAGGATTGAAGATTGAGAATTCAGGATTGAGGATTGAGGATTGAGGATTGAAGATTGAGGATTGAGGATTGAGGATTGAGGATTGAGGATTGAGGATTGAGGATTGAGGATTGAAGATTGAGGATTGAGGATTGAGGATTGAGGATTGAGGATTGAGGATTGAGGATTGAAGATTGGATATTGATGATTGAAGATTGAGGATTGAGGATTGAGTGTTGTGGATTGAGGACGAGAACTGAGGGTTGAATATTGATGTTTGAGGTCTGAGGATTGATAATTGAGGATTGAGAATTGAGGATTGAGGATTGAGGTTTGAAGATTGAGGATTGGGTATTGAGGATTGAAGAATGAGCATTGAGGATTGAGGATTGAGGATTGAGGATTGCAGATTGAGTATTGAGGATTGAGGATTGAGGATTGAGCATTGAGGATTGAGGATTGAGGATTGAGGATTGAGGATTGAGGATTGAAGGTTGAGTATTGTGGATTGAAGGTTGAGGATTGAGGATTGAGGATTGACAATTGAGGATTGAGAATTGAAGATTGAGGATTGAGGATTGAAATTGAGTATTGAGGATTGAAGATTGAGGATTGAGATTTGATTATTGAATATTGTGGATTGAGTATCGAACCATGCGAATTCAGGATATTCTATTGAGTATTGAGAATTGAGGATTGATGGTTGAGTATTGAGGTTTGTTGGCTGAGGGTTGTGTGTTGAATATTGAGGATTGGGGATTGAGGATTGAGGATTGAGGATTGAGGATTGAAGATTGAGTATTGATGATTGAATATTGAGGATTGAGGATTGAGGTTTGAGGATTGAGGATCGAGGATTGAGGATTGAGGATTGAGGATTGAAGATTGAGTATTGAAGATTGAGGATTGAGTATTGAGGGTTGAGGATTGGGAATTGAGGATTGAAGACTGAATATTGATGATTGAAGATTGAGGATTGAGGATTGATGGTTGTGGATAGAGGACGAGGACTGAGGGTTGAATATTGATGTTTGCGGTCTGAGGATTGAGGATTGAGGATTGGGAATTGAGGATTGAGGATTGAGGATTGAAGATTGAGGATTGGGTATTGAGGATTGAAGAATGAGGATTGAGGATTGAGGATTGAGGATTGAGGATTGCAGATTGAGTGTTGAGGATTGAGGATTGAGGATTGAGGATTGAGGATTGAGGAACGAGGATTGAGGATTGAGGATTGATGAGTGAAGATTGAGTATTGAGGATTGAAGATTGAGGATTGGGTATTGAGGATTGAAGAATGAGCATTGAGGATTGAGGATTGACGCTTGAGGATTGCAGATTGAGTATTGAGGATTGAGGATTGAGGATTGAGGATTGAGGATTGTGGATTGAGGATTGAGGATTGAGGATTGAGGATTGAAGATTGGGTATTGAGGATTGAAGATTGAGGATTGAGGATTGAGGATTGATAATTGAGGATTGAGGGTTGAAGACTGAGGATTGAGGATTGAAATTGAGTATTGAGGATTGAAGATTGAGGATTGAGATTTGATTACTGAATATTGTGGTTTGAGTACCGAACCATGCGGATTCAGGATATTCTATTGAGTATTGAGAATTGAGGATTGATGGTTGAGTATTGAGGAATGTTGGCTGAGGGCTGTGTGTTGAATATTGAGGATTGGGGATTGAGGATTGAGGATTGAGTATTGAAGATTGAGTATTGGGTATTGAGGATTGAAGGATGAGGATTGAGGATTGAGGATTGAGGGTTGCGGATTGAGGACCTAGGATTGGAGATTGATTATTGACGATTGATGATTGGGGACTGAGGTTTGAGGATTGAGGATTGCAGATTGGGTATTGAGGATTGAAGATTGAGGATTGAGGATTGAGGATTGAAGATTGAGGATTGAGGATTGAGGATTGAGGATTGAGGGTTGAAGATTGAGTATTGAGGATTGAAGATTGAGGATTCAGGATTGAGTACTGAGGATTGAGGATTGAGGATTGAGGATTGAAGATTGAGAATTGAAGATTGAGTATTGAGGACTCAAGGTTGACGATTGAGGATTGAGGATTGAGGATTGAGGATTGAGGATCTAGGATTGGAGATTGATTATTGAGGATTGAAGATTGGGGATTGAGGATTGAGGATTGAGGATATAGGATTGGAGATTGATTATTGAGGATGAAGATTGAGAATTGGGTATTGAGGTTTGAAGAATGAGGATTGAGGATTGAGGATTGAGTATTGAAGATTGAGTATTGATCACTGAGGATTGAGGATTGAGGATTGAGGTTTGAGGATTGAGGATAGAAGATTGAATGTTCAGGATTGAAGATTCAGGATTGAGGATTGGCGATTGAGGATGGAGGATGAGGGCTGAGGCTTGAGGGTTGTGGTTTCAGTATTGAATCCGGAGAATTCAGGATATTCTGTTGAGTATCGAGAATTGGGGATTGATGGTTAGTATTGAGGATTGAGGATTGAGGATTGAGTGTTGAAGATTGAGGATTGATGATTGAAGATTGAGGATTGGGGATTGAGGATTGAGGAATGAGGATTGAGCATTGAAGATTGAGGATAGGGGATTGAGGATTGACGATTGAGGAATGAGTATTGAGGATTGAAGGTTGAGTATTGATGATTGAAGGTTGAGGATTGATGATTGAGGGTTGAGGATTGAGGACGAGGACTGACGGTTGAGGATTGAGGTTTGAGGATTGAGGATTGAGGATTGAGGACTGAGGCTTGAGGATTGACGATTGAGCATAGAGGATTGAAGATTGAGAACTGGCGATTGAGGATTGAAGATTGAGGATTAAGGACTGAGGATTGGGGATTGAGGATCTAGGATTGGAGATTGATTTTTGGGGATTGAAAATTGAGGATTGAGGATTGAGGATTGAGAATTGAGAATTGAGGATGTGGACTGAGGGATGAGGATTGAGGATTGAGGAACGAGGATTGAGGATTGAGGATTGAGGACTGAGGATTGACGATTGAGTGTTGAAGATTGAGGATTTATGACTGAGGATTGAGGATTGAGGATTGAGAATTGAGTATTGAAGATTGAGGATTGATGATTGAGGAATGAGGATTGAGGATTGAGGATTGAGGATTGAGTATTGAAGATTGAGGATTGATGATTGAAAATTGAGGATTGAGGATTGGGGATTGAGGATTGAGGATTGAGGTTTGAGGACTGAGGCCTGAGGATTGTGGATTGGGATTGAGGATTGAAGATTCAGTATTGAGGATTGAAGATTGGGAATTGAGGATTGAGGATTGAACACTGAGGACTGAGAGTTGAGTGTTGAGTGATGAGAATTGATGTTTGTGGATCGAGGTTTGAAGATTGCAGATTGAGTATTGAGTATTGAAAACTTTGAATTGAGGATATTCTATTGAGGATTGAGGATTGACAGCAGATTTATTAGGACTGAGGTCTGAAGATTGAGGATTAAGGATTGAGGATTCAGAATTGACGCTTGAGGATTGAGGGTTGAGGATGTAGAATTGAAGAGAGAGGACTGAGTGTTGAGGATTGAGTGTTGAGTATTGATGCTTGAGGTTTGAGGTTTGATTATTGGATATTCTGGATTGAGTATTGAACCATAAGAATTCAGGATGTTCTATTGAGTATTGAGAATTGAGGATTGATGGTTGAGTATTGAGGATTGATGGTTGGGGGTTGAGGATTGAGGATTGAGTATTGAAGATTAAGTATTGATCACTGAGGATTGAGGATTGAGGATTGAGGTTTGAGGATTGAATATTGAAGATTGAATATTGAGGATTTAAGATTCAGGATTGAGGATCGACGATTGGGGATGGAGGATGAGGGCTGAGGGATGAGGATTGAGGTTTCAGTATTGAATCCTGAGAATTCAGGGTATTCTATTGGGTATCGAGAATTGAGGATTGATGGTTAGTATTGAGGATTGAGGATTGAGGATTGAGTGTTGAAGATTGAGGATTGATGATTGAAGATTGAGGATTGGGGATTGAGGATTGAGGAATGAGTATTGAAGATTGAGGATTGATGATTGAGGATTGAGGATTGAGGATTGGGGATTGAGGATTGAGCATTGTGGTTTGAGGACTGAGGGCTGAGGATTGAGGATTGAGGATTGAGGATTGAGGCTTGAGGTCTGAGGACTGAGGATTGAGGATTGAGAATTGAGGATTTAGGATTGAGGATTGAAGATTGAGGATTGGGTATTGAGGATTGAAGAATGAGGATTGAGGATTGAGGATTGAGGATTGAGGATTGAGGGTTGAAGGTTGAGGATTGGGTTTTGAGGATTGAAGACTGAGGATTGAGGATTGAGGATTGAGGATTGAGGATTGAAGATTGAGTATAGAGGATTGAAGATTGAGGATTGTGGATTGAGGATTGAGGATTGAGGATTGAAGATTGAGTATTGAGGATTGAAGATTGAGGATTGAGTATTGAGGATTGAGGATTGAGGATTGAGGATTGAGTGTTGAAGATTGATGATTGATGATTGAGGATTGAGCATTGAAGATTGAGGATTGGGGATTGAGGATTGACGATTGAGGATTGATTATTGAGGATTGAAGATTGAGTATTGATGATTGAAGATTGAGGATTGAGGATTGAGGGTTGAGGATTGAGGACGAGGACTGACGGTTGAGGATTGAGGTTTGAGGATTGAGGATTGAGGATTGAGGATTGAGTATTGAGGATTGAAGGTTGAGTATTGAGGATTGAATATTGAGGATTGTGGATTTAGGATTGAGGATTGACGACTGAGGAATGAGGATCGAGGATTGAGGATTGAATATTGAGGATTGAGGATTGAGGATTGAGGATTGAGGATTGAGGACTAAGGATTGAAGATTGGGGATTGAGGATCTATGATTGGAGATCGATTATTGAGGATTGAAGATTGAGGATAGACGATTGAGGATTGAGGATTGAGAATTCAGGATGAGGACTGATGGTTGAGGATTGAGGTTTGATGAATGAGGATTGAGGATTGAGGATTGAGGATTGGGGATTGAAGATTGAGTATTGAGGATTGAAGATTGAGAATTCAGGATTGAGGATTGAGGATTGAGGATTGAAGATTGAGGATTGAGGATTGAGGATTGAGGATTGAGGATTGAGGATTGAGGATTGAGGATTGAAGATTGAGGATTGAGGATTGAGGATTGAGGATTGAGGATTGAGGATTGAGGATTGAAGATTGGATATTGATGATTGAAGATTGAGGATTGAGGATTGAGTGTTGTGGATTGAGGACGAGAACTGAGGGTTGAATATTGATGTTTGAGGTCTGAGGATTGATAATTGAGGATTGAGAATTGAGGATTGAGGATTGAGGTTTGAAGATTGAGGATTGGGTATTGAGGATTGAAGAATGAGCATTGAGGATTGAGGATTGAGGATTGAGGATTGCAGATTGAGTATTGAGGATTGAGGATTGAGGATTGAGCATTGAGGATTGAGGATTGAGGATTGAGGATTGAGGATTGAGGATTGAAGGTTGAGTATTGTGGATTGAAGGTTGAGGATTGAGGATTGAGGATTGACAATTGAGGATTGAGAATTGAAGATTGAGGATTGAGGATTGAAATTGAGTATTGAGGATTGAAGATTGAGGATTGAGATTTGATTATTGAATATTGTGGATTGAGTATCGAACCATGCGAATTCAGGATATTCTATTGAGTATTGAGAATTGAGGATTGATGGTTGAGTATTGAGGTTTGTTGGCTGAGGGTTGTGTGTTGAATATTGAGGATTGGGGATTGAGGATTGAGGATTGAGGATTGAGGATTGAAGATTGAGTATTGATGATTGAATATTGAGGATTGAGGATTGAGGTTTGAGGATTGAGGATCGAGGATTGAGGATTGAGGATTGAGGATTGAAGATTGAGTATTGAAGATTGAGGATTGAGTATTGAGGGTTGAGGATTGGGAATTGAGGATTGAAGACTGAATATTGATGATTGAAGATTGAGGATTGAGGATTGATGGTTGTGGATAGAGGACGAGGTCTGAGGGTTGAATATTGATGTTTGCGGTCTGAGGATTGAGGATTGAGGATTGGGAATTGAGGATTGACGATTGAGGATTGAAGATTGAGGATTGGGTATTGAGGATTGAAGAATGAGGATTGAGGATTGAGGATTGAGCATTGAGGATTGCAGATTGAGTGTTGAGGATTGAGGATTGAGGATTGAGGATTGAGGATTGAGGATCGAGGATTGAGGATTGAGGATTGAGGAGTGAAGATTGAGTATTGAGGATTGAAGATTGAGGATTGGGTATTGAGGATTGAAGAATGAGCATTGAGGATTGAGGATTGACGCTTGAGGATTGCAGATTGAGTATTGAGGATTGAGGATTGAGGATTGAGGATTGAGGATTGTGGATTGAGGATTGAGGATTGAGGATTGAGGATTGAAGATTGGGTATTGAGGATTGAAGATTGAGGATTCAGGATTGAGGATTGATAATTGAGGATTGAGGGTTGAAGACTGAGGATTGAGGATTGAAATTGAGTATTGAGGATTGAAGATTGAGGATTGAGATTTGATTATTGAATATTGTGGTTTGAGTACCGAACCATGCGGATTCAGGATATTCTATTGAGTATTGAGAATTGAGGATTGATGGTTGAGTATTGAGGAATGTTGGCTGAGGGCTGTGTGTTGAATATTGAGGTTTGGGGATTGAGGATTGAGGATTGAGTATTGAAGATTGAGGATTGGGTATTGAGGATTGAAGGATGAGGATTGAGGATTGAGGATTGAGGGTTGCGGATTGAGGACCTAGGATTGGAGATTGATTATTGACGATTGATGATTGGGGACTGAGGTTTGAGGATTGAGGATTGCAGATTGAGTATTGAGGATTGAAGATTGAGGATTGAGGATTGAGGATTGAAGATTGAGGATTGAGGATTGAGGATTGAGGATTGAGGGTTGAAGATTGAGTATTGAGGATTGAAGATTGAGGATTCAGGATTGAGTACTGAGGATTGAGGATTGAGGATTGAGGATTGAAGATTGAGAATTGAAGATTGAGTATTGAGGACTCAAGGTTGACGATTGAGGATTGAGGATTGAGGATTGAGGATTGAGGATCTAGGATTGGAGATTGATTATTGAGGATTGAAGATTGGGGATTGAGGATTGAGGATTGAGGATATAGGATTGGAGATTGATTATTGAGGATGAAGATTGAGAATTGGGTATTGAGGTTTGAAGAATGAGGATTGAGGATTGAGTATTCAAGATTAAGTATTGATCACTGAGGATTGAGGATTGAGGATTGAGGTTTGAGGATTGAATATTGAAGATTGAATATTGAGGATTTAAGATTCAGGATTGAGGATTGACGATTGGTGATGGAGGATGAGGGCTTAGGGTTGAGGATTGAGGTTTCAGTATTGAATCCTGAGAATTCAGGATATTCTATTGAGTATCGAGAATTGAGGATTGATGGTTAGTATTGAGGATTGAGGATTGAGGATTGAGTGTTGAAGATTGAGGATTGATGATTGAAGATTGAGGATTGGGGATTGAGGATTGAGGAATGAGGATTGAGCATTGAAGATTGAGGATAGGGGATTGAGGATTGACGATTGAGGAATGAGTATTGAGGATTGAAGGTTGAGTATTGATGATTGAAGGTTGAGGATTGATGATTGAGGGTTGAGGATTGAGGACGAGGACTGACGGTTGAGGATTGAGGTTTGAGGATTGAGGATTGAGGATTGAGGACTGAGGCTTGAGGATTGACGATTGAGCATAGAGGATTGAAGATTGAGAACTGGCGATTGAGGATTGAAGATTGAGGATTAAGGACTGAGGATTGGGGATTGAGGATCTAGGATTGGAGATTGATTTTTGGGGATTGAAAATTGAGGATTGAGGATTGAGGATTGAGAATTGAGAATTGAGGATGTGGACTGAGGGATGAGGATTGAGGATTGAGGAACGAGGATTGAGGATTGAGGATTGAGGACTGAGGATTGACGATTGAGTGTTGAAGATTGAGGATTTATGACTGAGGATTGAGGATTGAGGATTGAGAATTGAGTATTGAAGATTGAGGATTGATGATTGAGGAATGAGGATTGAGGATTGAGGATTGAGGATTGAGTATTGAAGATTGAGGATTGATGATTGAAAATTGAGGATTGAGGATTGGGGATTGAGGATTGAGGATTGAGGTTTGAGGACTGAGGCCTGAGGATTGTGGATTGGGATTGAGGATTGAAGATTCAGTATTGAGGATTGAAGATTGGGAATTGAGGATTGAGGATTGAACACTGAGGACTGAGAGTTGAGTGTTGAGTGATGAGAATTGATGTTTGTGGATCGAGGTTTGAAGATTGCAGATTGAGTATTGAGTATTGAAAACTTTGAATTGAGGATATTCTATTGAGGATTGAGGATTGACAGCAGATTTATTAGGACTGAGGTCTGAAGATTGAGGATTAAGGATTGAGGATTCAGAATTGACGCTTGAGGATTGAGGGTTGAGGATGTAGAATTGAAGGGAGAGGACTGAGTGTTGAGGATTGAGTGTTGAGTATTGATGCTTGAGGTTTGAGGTTTGATTATTGGATATTCTGGATTGAGTATTGAACCATAAGAATTCAGGATGTTCTATTGAGTATTGAGAATTGAGGATTGATGGTTGAGTATTGAGGATTGATGGTTGGGGGTTGAGGATTGAGGATTGAGTATTGAAGATTAAGTATTGATCACTGAGGATTGAGGATTGAGGATTGAGGTTTGAGGATTGAATATTGAAGATTGAATATTGAGGATTTAAGATTCAGGATTGAGGATCGACGATTGGGGATAGAGGATGAGGGCTGAGGGTTGACGATTGAGGTTTCAGTATTGAATCCTGAGAATTCAGGATATTCTATTGGGTATCGAGAATTGAGGATTGATGGTTAGTATTGAGGATTGAGGATTGAGGATTGAGTGTTGAAGATTGAGGATTGATGATTGAAGATTGAGGATTGGGGATTGAGGATTGAGGAATGAGTATTGAAGATTGAGGATTGATGATTGAGGATTGAGGATTGAGGATTGGGGATTGAGGATTGAGCATTGTGGTTTGAGGACTGAGTGCTGAGGAATGAGGATTGAGGATTGAGGCTTGAGGTCTGAGGACTGAGGATTGAGGATTGAGAATTGAGGATTTAGGATTGAGGATTGAAGATTGAGGATTGTGTATTGAGGATTGAAGAATGAGGATTGAGGATTGAGGATTGAGGATTGAGGATTGAGGGTTGAAGGTTGAGGATTGGGTTTTGAGGATTGAAGACTGAGGATTGAGGATTGAGGACTGAGGATTGAGGATTGAAGATTGAGTATAGAGGATTGAAGATTGAGGATTGTGGATTGAGGATTGAGGATTGAGGATTGAAGATTGAGTATTGAGGATTGAAGATTGAGGATTGAGTATTGAGGATTGAGGATTGAGGATTGAGGATTGAGTGTTGAAGATTGATGATTGATGATTGAGGATTGAGCATTGAAGATTGAGGATTGGGGATTGAGGATTGACGATTGAGGATTGATTATTGAGGATTGAAGATTGAGTATTGATGATTGAAGATTGAGGATTGAGGATTGAGGGTTGAGGATTGAGGACGAGGACTGACGGTTGAGGATTGAGGTTTGAGGATTGAGGATTGAGGATTGAGGATTGAGTATTGAGGATTGAAGGTTGAGTATTGAGGATTGAATATTGAGGATTGTGGATTTAGGATTGAGGATTGACGACTGAGGAATGAGGATCGAGGATTGAGGATTGAATATTGAGGATTGAGGATTGAGGATTGAGGATTGAGGACTAAGGATTGAAGATTGGGGATTGAGGATCTATGATTGGAGATCGATTATTGAGGATTGAAGATTGAGGATAGACGATTGAGGATTGAGGATTGAGAATTGAGGATGAGGACTGATGGTTGAGGATTGAGGTTTGATGAATGAGGATTGAGGATTGAGGATTGAGGATTGGGGATTGAAGATTGAGTATTGAGGATTGAAGATTGAGAATTCAGGATTGAGGATTGAGGATTGAGGATTGAAGATTGAGGATTGAGGATTGAGGATTGAGGATTGAGGATTGAGGATTGAGGATTGAGGATTGAAGATTGAGGATTGAGGATTGAGGATTGAGGATTGAGGATTGAGGATTGAGGATTGAAGATTGAATATTGATGATTGAAGATTGAGGATTGAGGATTGAGTGTTGTGGATTGAGGACGAGAACTGAGGGTTGAATATTGATGTTTGAGGTCTGAGGATTGATAATCGAGGATTGAGAATTGAGGATTGATGATTGAGGTTTGAAGATTGAGGATTGGGTATTGAGGATTGAAGAATGAGCATTGAGGATTGAGGATTGAGGATTGAGGATTGCAGATTGAGTATTGAGGATTGAGGATTGAGGATTGAGCATTGAGGATTGAGGATTGAGGATTGAGGATTGAGGATTGAGGATTGAAGGTTGAGTATTGTGGTTTGAAGGTTGAGGATTGAGGATTGAGGATTGACAATTGAGGATTGAGAATTGAAGATTGAGGATTGACGATTGAAATTGAGTATTGAGGATTGAAGATTGAGGATTGAGATTTGATTATTGAATATTGTGGATTGAGTATCGAACCATGCGAATTCAGGATATTCTATTGAGTATTGAGAATTGAGGATTGATGGTTGAGTATTGAGGAATGTTGGCTGAGGGTTGTGTGTTGAATATTGAGGATTGGGGATTGAGGATTGAGGATTGAGTATTGAAGATTGAGGATTGGGTATTGAGGATTGAAGGATGAGGATTGAGGATTGAGGATTGATGGTTGCGGATTGAGGACCTAGGATTGGAGATTGATTATTGACGATTGATGATTGGGGACTGAGGTTTGAGGATTGAGGATTGCAGATTTAGTATTGAGGATTGAAGATTGAGGATTGAGGATTGAAGATTGAGGATTGAGCATTGAGGATTGAGGATTGAGGGTTGAAGATTGAGTATTGAGGATTGAAGATTGAGGATTCAGGATTGAGTACTGAGGATTGAGGATTGAGGATTGAGGATTGAAGATTGAGAATTGAAGATTGAGTATTGAGGACTGAAGGTTGACGATTGAGGATTGAGGATTGAGGATTGAGGATTGAGGATCTAGGATTGGAGATTGATTATTGAGGATTGAAGATTGGGGATTGAGGATTGAGGATTGAGGATCTAGGATTGGAGATTGATTATTGAGGATGAAGATTGAGAATTGGGTATTGAGGTTTGAAGAATGGGGATTGAGGATTGAGGATTGAGTATTGAAGATTGAGTATTGATCACTGAGGATTGAGGATTGAGGATTGAGGTTTGAGGATTGAGGATAGAAGGTTGTATGTTCAGGATTGAAGATTCAGGATTGAGGATTGGCGATTGAGGATGGAGGATGAGGGCTGAGGCTTGAGGGTTGAGGTTTCAGTATTGAATCCTGAGAATTCAGGATATTCTATTGAGTATCGAGAATTGAGGATTGATGGTTAGTATTGAGGATTGAGGATTGAGGATTGAGTGTTGAAGATTGAGGATTGATGATTGAAGATTGAGGATTGGGGATCGAGGATTGAGGAATGAGCATTGAAGATTGAGGATTGGTGATTGAGGATTGAGGATTGAGGATTGGGGATTGAGGATTGAGCATTGAGGTTTGAGGACTGAGTGCTGAGGATTGAGGATTGAGGATTGAGGATTGAAGATTGAGTATTGGGGATTGAATATTGAGGATTGAGGATTGAGGATTGAGAATGAGGGCTGAGGGTTGAGGATTGAGGTTTGAGTATAGAATCCTGAAAATTCAGGATATTCTATTGAGTATCGAGAATTGAGGATTGATGGTTAGTATTGAGGATTGAGGATTGAGGATTGAGTGTTGAAGATTGAGGATTGATGATTGAAGATTGACGATTGATGATTGAGGATTGAGGATTGAGGATTGGGGATTGAGGATTGAGCATTGAGGTTGGAGGACAGAGGGCTGAGGATTGAGGATTGAGGATTGAGTATTCAGGATTAGGGCTGAGGGTTGAGGATTGAGGTTTGAGGACTGAGGACTGAGGATTGAGGATTGAGAATTGAGGATTTAGGATTGAGGATTGAAGATTGAGAATTTGGTATTGAGGATTGAAGAATCAGTAATGAGGGTTGAGGATTGAGGACGAGGACTGACGGTTGAGGATTGAGGTTTGAGGATTGAGGATTGAGGATTGAGGACTGAGGCTTGAGGATTGACGATTGAGCATAGAGGATTGAAGATTGAGGTCTGGCGATTGAGGATTGAAGATTGAGGATTACGGACTGAGGATTGGGGATTGAAGATCTAGGATTGGAGATTGATTTTTGGGGATTGAAGGTTGAGGATTGAGGATTGAGGAATGAGGATTGACGATTGAGGATTGAGGATTGAGGATTGAAGACTGAGTATTGAGGATTGAAGATTGACGATTGAGGATTAAGGATTAAAGATTGAGGATTAAGGATTGAAGATTGGGGATTGAGGATCTAGGATTGGAGATTGATTATTGAGGATTGAAGATTGAGAATTGAGGATTGAGGATTGAGGGTTGAGGATTGAGGATTGAGGATTGAAGATTGAGTATTGAAGATTGAGGATTTATGACTGAGGATTGAGGATTGAGGATTGAGGATTGAGTATTGAGGATTGAAGGTTGAGTATTGAGGATTGAATATTGAGGACTGTGGATTTAGGATTGAGGATTGACGACTGAGGAATGAGGATCGAGGATTGAGGATTGAATATTGAGGATTGAGGATTGAGGATTGAGGATTGAGGACTAAGGATTGAAGATTGGGGATTGAGGATCTATGATTGGAGATCGATTATTAAGGATTGAAGATTGAGGATAGAGGATTGAGGATTGAGGATTGAGAATTGAGGATGAGGACTGATGGTTGAGGATTGAGGTTTGATGAATGAGGATTGAGGATTGAGGATTGAGGATTGGGGATTGAAGATTGAGTATTGAGGATTGAAGATTGAGAATTCAGGATTGAGGATTGAGGATTGAGGATTGAAGATTGAGGATTGAGGATTGAGGATTGAGGATTGAGGATTGTGGATTGAGGATTGAGGATTGAAGATTGAGGATTGAGGATTGAGGATTGAGGATTGAGGATTGAGGATTGAGGATTGAAGATTGAATATTGATGATTGAAGATTGAGGATTGAGGATTGAGTGTTGTGGATTGAGGACGAGAACTGAGGGTTGAATATTGATGTTTGAGGTCTGAGGATTGATAATTGAGGATTGAGAATTGAGGATTGAGGATTGAGGTTTGAAGATTGAGGATTGGGTATTGAGGATTGAAGAATGAGCATTGAGGATTGAGGATTGAGGATTGAGGATTGCAGATTGAGTATTGAGGATTGAGGATTGAGGATTGAAGATTGAGGATTGAGGATTGAGGATTGAGGATTGAGGATTGAGGGTTGAAGGTTGAGGATTGGGTTTTGAGGATTGAAGACTGAGGATTGAGGATTGAGGATTGAGGATTGAGGATTGAGGATTGAGGATTGGGGATTGAAGATTGAGTATTGAGGATTGAAGATTGAGAATTCAGGATTGAGGATTGAGGATTGAGGATTGAGGCTTGAGGTCTGAGGACTGAGGATTGAGGATTGAGAATTGAGGATTTAGGATTGAGGATTGAAGATTGAGGATTGGGTATTGAGGATTGAAGAATGAGGATTGAGGATTGAGGATTGAGGATTGAGGATTGAGGGTTGAAGGTTGAGGATTGGGTTTTGAGGATTGAAGACTGAGGATTGAGGATTGAGGATTGAGGATTGAGGATTGAAGATTGAGTATAGAGGATTGAAGATTGAGGATTGTGGATTGAGGATTGAGGATTGAGGATTGAAGATTGAGTATTGAGGATTGAAGATTGAGGATTGAGTATTGAGGATTGAGGATTGAGGATTGAGGATTGAGTGTTGAAGATTGATGATTGATGATTGAGGATTGAGCATTGAAGATTGAGGATTGGGGATTGAGGATTGACGATTGAGGATTGATTATTGAGGATTGAAGATTGAGTATTGATGATTGAAGATTGAGGATTGAGGATTGAGGGTTGAGGATTGAGGACGAGGACTGACGGTTGAGGATTGAGGTTTGAGGATTGAGGATTGAGGATTGAGGATTGAGTATTGAGGATTGAAGGTTGAGTATTGAGGATTGAATATTGAGGATTGTGGATTTAGGATTGAGGATTGACGACTGAGGAATGAGGATCGAGGATTGAGGATTGAATATTGAGGATTGAGGATTGAGGATTGAGGATTGAGGATTGAGGACTAAGGATTGAAGATTGGGGATTGAGGATCTATGATTGGAGATCGATTATTGAGGATTGAAGATTGAGGATAGACGATTGAGGATTGAGGATTGAGAATTCAGGATGAGGACTGATGGTTGAGGATTGAGGTTTGATGAATGAGGATTGAGGATTGAGGATTGAGGATTGGGGATTGAAGATTGAGTATTGAGGATTGAAGATTGAGAATTCAGGATTGAGGATTGAGGATTGAGGATTGAAGATTGAGGATTGAGGATTGAGGATTGAGGATTGAGGATTGAGGATTGAGGATTGAGGATTGAAGATTGAGGATTGAGGATTGAGGATTGAGGATTGAGGATTGAGGATTGAGGATTGAAGATTGGATATTGATGATTGAAGGTTGAGGATTGAGGATTGAGTGTTGTGGATTGAGGACGAGAACTGAGGGTTGAATATTGATGTTTGAGGTCTGAGGATTGATAATTGAGGATTGAGAATTGAGGATTGAGGATTGAGGTTTGAAGATTGAGGATTGGGTATTGAGGATTGAAGAATGAGCATTGAGGATTGAGGATTGAGGATTGAGGATTGCAGATTGAGTATTGAGGATTGAGGATTGAGGATTGAGCATTGAGGATTGAGGATTGAGGATTGAGGATTGAGGATTGAGGATTGAAGGTTGAGTATTGTGGATTGAAGGTTGAGGATTGAGGATTGAGGATTGACAATTGAGGATTGAGAATTGAAGATTGAGGATTGAGGATTGAAATTGAGTATTGAGGATTGAAGATTGAGGATTGAGATTTGATTATTGAATATTGTGGATTGAGTATCGAACCATGCGAATTCAGGATATTCTATTGAGTATTGAGAATTGAGGATTGATGGTTGAGTATTGAGGTTTGTTGGCTGAGGGTTGTGTGTTGAATATTGAGGATTGGGGATTGAGGATTGAGGATTGAGGATTGAGGATTGAAGATTGAGTATTGATGATTGAATATTGAGGATTGAGGATTGAGGTTTGAGGATTGAGGATCGAGGATTGAGGATTGAGGATTGAGGATTGAAGATTGAGTATTGAAGATTGAGGATTGAGTATTGAGGGTTGAGGATTGGGAATTGAGGATTGAAGACTGAATATTGATGATTGAAGATTGAGGATTGAGGATTGATGGTTGTGGATAGAGGACGAGGACTGAGGGTTGAATATTGATGTTTGCGGTCTGAGGATTGAGGATTGAGGATTGGGAATTGAGGATTGAGGATTGAGGATTGAAGATTGAGGATTGGGTATTGAGGATTGAAGAATGAGGATTGAGGATTGAGGATTGAGGATTGAGGATTGCAGATTGAGTGTTGAGGATTGAGGATTGAGGATTGAGGATTGAGGATTGAGGATCGAGGATTGAGGATTGAGGATTGAGGAGTGAAGATTGAGTATTGAGGATTGAAGATTGAGGATTGGGTATTGAGGATTGAAGAATGAGCATTGAGGATTGAGGATTGACGCTTGAGGATTGCAGATTGAGTATTGAGGATTGAGGATTGAGGATTGAGGATTGAGGATTGTGGATTGAGGATTGAGGATTGAGGATTGAGGATTGAAGATTGGGTATTGAGGATTGAAGATTGAGGATTCAGGATTGAGGATTGATAATTGAGGATTGAGGGTTGAAGACTGAGGATTGAGGATTGAAATTGAGTATTGAGGATTGAAGATTGAGGATTGAGATTTGATTATTGAATATTGTGGTTTGAGTACCGAACCATGCGGATTCAGGATATTCTATTGAGTATTGAGAATTGAGGATTGATGGTTGAGTATTGAGGAATGTTGGCTGAGGGCTGTGTGTTGAATATTGAGGTTTGGGGATTGAGGATTGAGGATTGAGTATTGAAGATTGAGGATTGGGTATTGAGGATTGAAGGATGAGGATTGAGGATTGAGGATTGAGGGTTGCGGATTGAGGACCTAGGATTGGAGATTGATTATTGACGATTGATGATTGGGGACTGAGGTTTGAGGATTGAGGATTGCAGATTGAGTATTGAGGATTGAAGATTGAGGATTGAGGATTGAGGATTGAAGATTGAGGATTGAGGATTGAGGATTGAGGATTGAGGGTTGAAGATTGAGTATCGAGGATTGAAGATTGAGGATTCAGGATTGAGTACTGAGGATTGAGGATTGAGGATTGAGGATTGAAGATTGAGAATTGAAGATTGAGTATTGAGGACTCAAGGTTGACGATTGAGGATTGAGGATTGAGGATTGAGGATTGAGGATCTAGGATTGGAGATTGATTATTGAGGATTGAAGATTGGGGATTGAGGATTGAGGATTGAGGATATAGGATTGGAGATTGATTATTGAGGATGAAGATTGAGAATTGGGTATTGAGGTTTGAAGAATGAGGATTGAGGATTGAGTATTCAAGATTAAGTATTGATCACTGAGGATTGAGGATTGAGGATTGAGGTTTGAGGATTGAATATTGAAGATTGAATATTGAGGATTTAAGATTCAGGATTGAGGATTGACGATTGGTGCTGGAGGATGAGGGCTTAGGGTTGAGGATTGAGGTTTCAGTATTGAATCCTGAGAATTCAGGATATTCTATTGAGTATCGAGAATTGAGGATTGATGGTTAGTATTGAGGATTGAGGATTGAGGATTGAGTGTTGAAGATTGAGGATTGATGATTGAAGATTGAGGATTGGGGATTGAGGATTGAGGAATGAGGATTGAGCATTGAAGATTGAGGATTGAGGATTGAGGATTGAGGATTGAGGATTGTGGATTGAGGATTGAGGATTGAAGATTGAGGATTGAGGATTGAGGATTGAGGATTGAGGATTGAGGATTGAGGATTGAAGATTGAATATTGATGATTGAAGATTGAGGATTGAGGATTGAGTGTTGTGGATTGAGGACGAGAACTGAGGGTTGAATATTGATGTTTGAGGTCTGAGGATTGATAATTGAGGATTGAGAATTGAGGATTGAGGATTGAGGTTTGAAGATTGAGGATTGGGTATTGAGGATTGAAGAATGAGCATTGAGGATTGAGGATTGAGGATTGAGGATTGCAGATTGAGTATTGAGGATTGAGGATTGAGGATTGAAGATTGAGGATTGAGGATTGAGGATTGAGGATTGAGGATTGAGGGTTGAAGGTTGAGGATTGGGTTTTGAGGATTGAAGACTGAGGATTGAGGATTGAGGATTGAGGATTGAGGATTGAGGATTGAGGATTGGGGATTGAAGATTGAGTATTGAGGATTGAAGATTGAGAATTCAGGATTGAGGATTGAGGATTGAGGATTGAGGCTTGAGGTCTGAGGACTGAGGATTGAGGATTGAGAATTGAGGATTTAGGATTGAGGATTGAAGATTGAGGATTGGGTATTGAGGATTGAAGAATGAGGATTGAGGATTGAGGATTGAGGATTGAGGATTGAGGGTTGAAGGTTGAGGATTGGGTTTTGAGGATTGAAGACTGAGGATTGAGGATTGAGGATTGAGGATTGAGGATTGAAGATTGAGTATAGAGGATTGAAGATTGAGGATTGTGGATTGAGGATTGAGGATTGAGGATTGAAGATTGAGTATTGAGGATTGAAGATTGAGGATTGAGTATTGAGGATTGAGGATTGAGGATTGAGGATTGAGTGTTGAAGATTGATGATTGATGATTGAGGATTGAGCATTGAAGATTGAGGATTGGGGATTGAGGATTGACGATTGAGGATTGATAATTGAGGATTGAAGATTGAGTATTGATGATTGAAGATTGAGGATTGAGGATTGAGGGTTGAGGATTGAGGACGAGGACTGACGGTTGAGGATTGAGGTTTGAGGATTGAGGATTGAGGATTGAGGATTGAGTATTGAGGATTGAAGGTTGAGTATTGAGGATTGAATATTGAGGATTGTGGATTTAGGATTGAGGATTGACGACTGAGGAATGAGGATCGAGGATTGAGGATTGAATATTGAGGATTGAGGATTGAGGATTGAGGATTGAGGATTGAGGACTAAGGATTGAAGATTGGGGATTGAGGATCTATGATTGGAGATCGATTATTGAGGATTGAAGATTGAGGATAGACGATTGAGGATTGAGGATTGAGAATTCAGGATGAGGACTGATGGTTGAGGATTGAGGTTTGATGAATGAGGATTGAGGATTGAGGATTGAGGATTGGGGATTGAAGATTGAGTATTGAGGATTGAAGATTGAGAATTCAGGATTGAGGATTGAGGATTGAGGATTGAAGATTGAGGATTGAGGATTGAGGATTGAGGATTGAGGATTGAGGATTGAGGATTGAGGATTGAAGATTGAGGATTGAGGATTGAGGATTGAGGATTGAGGATTGAGGATTGAGGATTGAAGATTGGATATTGATGATTGAAGGTTGAGGATTGAGGATTGAGTGTTGTGGATTGAGGACGAGAACTGAGGGTTGAATATTGATGTTTGAGGTCTGAGGATTGATAATTGAGGATTGAGAATTGAGGATTGAGGATTGAGGTTTGAAGATTGAGGATTGGGTATTGAGGATTGAAGAATGAGCATTGAGGATTGAGGATTGAGGATTGAGGATTGCAGATTGAGTATTGAGGATTGAGGATTGAGGATTGAGCATTGAGGATTGAGGATTGAGGATTGAGGATTGAGGATTGAGGATTGAAGGTTGAGTATTGTGGATTGAAGGTTGAGGATTGAGGATTGAGGATTGACAATTGAGGATTGAGAATTGAAGATTGAGGATTGAGGATTGAAATTGAGTATTGAGGATTGAAGATTGAGGATTGAGATTTGATTATTGAATATTGTGGATTGAGTATCGAACCATGCGAATTCAGGATATTCTATTGAGTATTGAGAATTGAGGATTGATGGTTGAGTATTGAGGTTTGTTGGCTGAGGGTTGTGTGTTGAATATTGAGGATTGGGGATTGAGGATTGAGGATTGAGGATTGAGGATTGAAGATTGAGTATTGATGATTGAATATTGAGGATTGAGGATTGAGGTTTGAGGATTGAGGATCGAGGATTGAGGATTGAGGATTGAGGATTGAAGATTGAGTATTGAAGATTGAGGATTGAGTATTGAGGGTTGAGGATTGGGAATTGAGGATTGAAGACTGAATATTGATGATTGAAGATTGAGGATTGAGGATTGATGGTTGTGGATAGAGGACGAGGACTGAGGGTTGAATATTGATGTTTGCGGTCTGAGGATTGAGGATTGAGGATTGGGAATTGAGGATTGAGGATTGAGGATTGAAGATTGAGGATTGGGTATTGAGGATTGAAGAATGAGGATTGAGGATTGAGGATTGAGGATTGAGGATTGCAGATTGAGTGTTGAGGATTGAGGATTGAGGATTGAGGATTGAGGATTGAGGATCGAGGATTGAGGATTGAGGATTGAGGAGTGAAGATTGAGTATTGAGGATTGAAGATTGAGGATTGGGTATTGAGGATTGAAGAATGAGCATTGAGGATTGAGGATTGACGCTTGAGGATTGCAGATTGAGTATTGAGGATTGAGGATTGAGGATTGAGGATTGAGGATTGTGGATTGAGGATTGAGGATTGAGGATTGAGGATTGAAGATTGGGTATTGAGGATTGAAGATTGAGGATTCAGGATTGAGGATTGATAATTGAGGATTGAGGGTTGAAGACTGAGGATTGAGGATTGAAATTGAGTATTGAGGATTGAAGATTGAGGATTGAGATTTGATTATTGAATATTGTGGTTTGAGTACCGAACCATGCGGATTCAGGATATTCTATTGAGTATTGAGAATTGAGGATTGATGGTTGAGTATTGAGGAATGTTGGCTGAGGGCTGTGTGTTGAATATTGAGGTTTGGGGAATGAGGATTGAGGATTGAGTATTGAAGATTGAGGATTGGGTATTGAGGATTGAAGGATGAGGATTGAGGATTGAGGATTGAGGGTTGCGGATTGAGGACCTAGGATTGGAGATTGATTATTGACGATTGATGATTGGGGACTGAGGTTTGAGGATTGAGGATTGCAGATTGAGTATTGAGGATTGAAGATTGAGGATTGAGGATTGAGGATTGAAGATTGAGGATTGAGGATTGAGGATTGAGGATTGAGGGTTGAAGATTGAGTATCGAGGATTGAAGATTGAGGATTCAGGATTGAGTACTGAGGATTGAGGATTGAGGATTGAGGATTGAAGATTGAGAATTGAAGATTGAGTATTGAGGACTCAAGGTTGACGATTGAGGATTGAGGATTGAGGATTGAGGATTGAGGATCTAGGATTGGAGATTGATTATTGAGGATTGAAGATTGGGGATTGAGGATTGAGGATTGAGGATATAGGATTGGAGATTGATTATTGAGGATGAAGATTGAGAATTGGGTATTGAGGTTTGAAGAATGAGGATTGAGGATTGAGTATTCAAGATTAAGTATTGATCACTGAGGATTGAGGATTGAGGATTGAGGTTTGAGGATTGAATATTGAAGATTGAATATTGAGGATTTAAGATTCAGGATTGAGGATTGACGATTGGTGATGGAGGATGAGGGCTTAGGGTTGAGGATTGAGGTTTCAGTATTGAATCCTGAGAATTCAGGATATTCTATTGAGTATCGAGAATTGAGGATTGATGGTTAGTATTGAGGATTGAGGATTGAGGATTGAGTGTTGAAGATTGAGGATTGATGATTGAAGATTGAGGATTGGGGATTGAGGATTGAGGAATGAGGATTGAGCATTGAAGATTGAGGATAGGGGATTGAGGATTGACGATTGAGGAATGAGTATTGAGGATTGAAGGTTGAGTATTGATGATTGAAGGTTGAGGATTGATGATTGAGGGTTGAGGATTGAGGACGAGGACTGACGGTTGAGGATTGAGGTTTGAGGATTGAGGATTGAGGATTGAGGACTGAGGCTTGAGGATTGACGATTGAGCATAGAGGATTGAAGATTGAGAACTGGCGATTGAGGATTGAAGATTGAGGATTAAGGACTGAGGATTGGGGATTGAGGATCTAGGATTGGAGATTGATTTTTGGGGATTGAAAATTGAGGATTGAGGATTGAGGATTGAGAATTGAGAATTGAGGATGTGGACTGAGGGACGAGGATTGAGGATTGAGGAACGAGGATTGAGGATTGAGGATTGAGGACTGAGGATTGACGATTGAGTGTTGAAGATTGAGGATTTATGACTGAGGATTGAGGATTGAGGATTGAGAATTGAGTATTGAAGATTGAGGATTGATGATTGAGGAATGAGGATTGAGGATTGAGGATTGAGGATTGAGTATTGAAGATTGAGGATTGATGATTGAAAATTGAGGATTGAGGATTGGGGATTGAGGATTGAGGATTGAGGTTTGAGGACTGAGGCCTGAGGATTGTGGATTGGGATTGAGGATTGAAGATTCAGTATTAAGGATTGAAGATTGGGAATTGAGGATTGAGGATTGAACACTGAGGACTGAGAGTTGAGTGTTGAGTGATGAGAATTGATGTTTGTGGATCGAGGTTTGAAGATTGCAGATTGAGTATTGAGTATTGAAAACTTTGAATTGAGGATATTCTATTGAGGATTGAGGATTGACAGCAGATTTATTAGGACTGAGGTCTGAAGATTGAGGATTAAGGATTGAGGATTCAGAATTGACGCTTGAGGATTGAGGGTTGAGGATGTAGAATTGAAGGGAGAGGACTGAGTGTTGAGGATTGAGTGTTGAGTATTGATGCTTGAGGTTTGAGGTTTGATTATTGGATATTCTGGATTGAGTATTGAACCATAAGAATTCAGGATGTTCTATTGAGTATTGAGAATTGAGGATTGATGGTTGAGTATTGAGGATTGATGGTTGGGGGTTGAGGATTGAGGATTGAGTATTGAAGATTAAGTATTGATCACTGAGGATTGAGGATTGAGGATTGAGGTTTGAGGATTGAATATTGAAGATTGAATATTGAGGATTTAAGATTCAGGATTGAGGATCGACGATTGGGGATAGAGGATGAGGGCTGAGGGTTGAGGATTGAGGTTTCAGTATTGAATCCTGAGAATTCAGGATATTCTATTGGGTATCGAGAATTGAGGATTGATGGTTAGTATTGAGGATTGAGGATTGAGGATTGAGTGTTGAAGATTGAGGATTGATGATTGAAGATTGAGGATTGGGGATTGAGGATTGAGGAATGAGTATTGAAGATTGAGGATTGATGATTGAGGATTGAGGATTGAGGATTGGGGATTGAGGATTGAGCATTGTGGTTTGAGGACTGAGTGCTGAGGATTGAGGATTGAGGATTGAGGCTTGAGGTCTGAGGACTGAGGATTGAGGATTGAGAATTGAGGATTTAGGATTGAGGATTGAAGATTGAGGATTGTGTATTGAGGATTGAAGAATGAGGATTGAGGATTGAGGATTGAGGATTGAGGATTGAGGGTTGAAGGTTGAGGATTGGGTTTTGAGGATTGCAGACTGAGGATTGAGGATTGAGGATTGAGGATTGAGGATTGAAGATTGAGTATAGAGGATTGAAGATTGAGGATTGTGGATTGAGGATTGAGGATTGAGGATTGAAGATTGAGTATTGAGGATTGAAGATTGAGGATTGAGTATTGAGGATTGAGGATTGAGGATTGAGGATTGAGTGTTGAAGATTGATGATTGATGATTGAGGATTGAGCATTGAAGATTGAGGATTGGGGATTGAGGATTGACGATTGAGGATTGATTATTGAGGATTGAAGATTGAGTATTGATGATTGAAGATTGAGGATTGAGGATTGAGGGTTGAGGATTGAGGACGAGGACTGACGGTTGAGGATTGAGGTTTGAGGATTGAGGATTGAGGATTGAGTATTGAGTATTGAGGATTGAAGGTTGAGTATTGAGGATTGAATATTGAGGATTGTGGATTTAGGATTGAGGATTGACGACTGAGGAATGAGGATCGAGGATTGAGGATTGAATATTGAGGATTGAGGATTGAGGATTGAGGATTGAGGACTAAGGATTGAAGATTGGGGATTGAGGATCTATGATTGGAGATCGATTATTGAGGATTGAAGATTGAGGATAGACGATTGAGGATTGAGGATTGAGAATTGAGGATGAGGACTGATGGTTGAGGATTGAGGTTTGATGAATGAGGATTGAGGATTGAGGATTGAGGATTGGGGATTGAAGATTGAGTATTGAGGATTGAAGATTGAGAATTCAGGATTGAGGATTGAGGATTGAGGATTGAAGATTGAGGATTGAGGATTGAGGATTGAGGATTGAGGATTGAGGATTGAGGATTGAGGATTGAAGATTGAGGATTGAGGATTGAGGATTGAGGATTGAGGATTGAGGATTGAGGATTGAAGATTGAATATTGATGATTGAAGATTGAGGATTGAGGATTGAGTGTTGTGGATTGAGGACGAGAACTGAGGGTTGAATATTGATGTTTGAGGTCTGAGGATTGATAATCGAGGATTGAGAATTGAGGATTGATGATTGAGGTTTGAAGATTGAGGATTGGGTATTGAGGATTGAAGAATGAGCATTGAGGATTGAGGATTGAGGATTGAGGATTGCAGATTGAGTATTGAGGATTGAGGATTGAGGATTGAGCATTGAGGATTGAGGATTGAGGATTGAGGATTGAGGATTGAGGATTGAAGGTTGAGTATTGTGGTTTGAAGGTTGAGGATTGAGGATTGAGGATTGACAATTGAGGATTGAGAATTGAAGATTGAGGATTGACGATTGAAATTGAGTATTGAGGATTGAAGATTGAGGATTGAGATTTGATTATTGAATATTGTGGATTGAGTATCGAACCATGCGAATTCAGGATATTCTATTGAGTATTGAGAATTGAGGATTGATGGTTGAGTATTGAGGAATGTTGGCTGAGGGTTGTGTGTTGAATATTGAGGATTGGGGATTGAGGATTGAGGATTGAGTATTGAAGATTGAGGATTGGGTATTGAGGATTGAAGGATGAGGATTGAGGATTGAGGATTGATGGTTGCGGATTGAGGACCTAGGATTGGAGATTGATTATTGACGATTGATGATTGGGGACTGAGGTTTGAGGATTGAGGATTGCAGATTTAGTATTGAGGATTGAAGATTGAGGATTGAGGATTGAAGATTGAGGATTGAGCATTGAGGATTGAGGATTGAGGGTTGAAGATTGAGTATTGAGGATTGAAGATTGAGGATTCAGGATTGAGTACTGAGGATTGAGGATTGAGGATTGAGGATTGAAGATTGAGAATTGAAGATTGAGTATTGAGGACTGAAGGTTGACGATTGAGGATTGAGGATTGAGGATTGAGGATTGAGGATCTAGGATTGGAGATTGATTATTGAGGATTGAAGATTGGGGATTGAGGATTGAGGATTGAGGATCTAGGATTGGAGATTGATTATTGAGGATGAAGATTGAGAATTGGGTATTGAGGTTTGAAGAATGGGGATTGAGGATTGAGGATTGAGTATTGAAGATTGAGTATTGATCACTGAGGATTGAGGATTGAGGATTGAGGTTTGAGTATTGAGGATAGAAGGTTGTATGTTCAGGATTGAAGATTCAGGATTGAGGATTGGCGATTGAGGATGGAGGATGAGGGCTGAGGCTTGAGGGTTGAGGTTTCAGTATTGAATCCTGAGAATTCAGGATATTCTATTGAGTATCGAGAATTGAGGATTGATGGTTAGTATTGAGGATTGAGGATTGAGGATTGAGTGTTGAAGATTGAGGATTGATGATTGAAGATTGAGGATTGGGGATCGAGGATTGAGGAATGAGCATTGAAGATTGAGGATTGGTGATTGAGGATTGAGGATTGAGGATTGGGGATTGAGGATTGAGCATTGAGGTTTGAGGACTGAGTGCTGAGGATTGAGGATTGAGGATTGAGGATTGAAGATTGAGTATTGGGGATTGAATATTGAGGATTGAGGATTGAGGATTGAGAATGAGGGCTGAGGGTTGAGGATTGAGGTTTGAGTATAGAATCCTGAAAATTCAGGATATTCTATTGAGTATCGAGAATTGAGGATTGATGGTTAGTATTGAGGATTGAGGATTGAGGATTGAGTGTTGAAGATTGAGGATTGATGATTGAAGATTGACGATTGATGATTGAGGATTGAGGATTGAGGATTGGGGATTGAGGATTGAGCATTGAGGTTGGAGGACAGAGGGCTGAGGATTGAGGATTGAGGATTGAGTATTCAGGATTAGGGCTGAGGGTTGAGGATTGAGGTTTGAGGACTGAGGACTGAGGATTGAGGATTGAGAATTGAGGATTTAGGATTGAGGATTGAAGATTGAGAATTTGGTATTGAGGATTGAAGAATCAGTAATGAGGGTTGAGGATTGAGGACGAGGACTGACGGTTGAGGATTGAGGTTTGAGGATTGAGGATTGAGGATTGAGGACTGAGGCTTGAGGATTGACGATTGAGCATAGAGGATTGAAGATTGAGGTCTGGCGATTGAGGATTGAAGATTGAGGATTACGGACTGAGGATTGGGGATTGAAGATCTAGGATTGGAGATTGATTTTTGGGGATTGAAGGTTGAGGATTGAGGATTGAGGAATGAGGATTGACGATTGAGGATTGAGGATTGAGGATTGAAGACTGAGTATTGAGGATTGAAGATTGACGATTGAGGATTAAGGATTAAAGATTGAGGATTAAGGATTGAAGATTGGGGATTGAGGATCTAGGATTGGAGATTGATTATTGAGGATTGAAGATTGAGAATTGAGGATTGAGGATTGAGGGTTGAGGATTGAGGATTGAGGATTGAAGATTGAGTATTGAAGATTGAGGATTTATGACTGAGGATTGAGGATTGAGGATTGAGGATTGAGTATTGAGGATTGAAGGTTGAGTATTGAGGATTGAATATTGAGGACTGTGGATTTAGGATTGAGGATTGACGACTGAGGAATGAGGATCGAGGATTGAGGATTGAATATTGAGGATTGAGGATTGAGGATTGAGGATTGAGGACTAAGGATTGAAGATTGGGGATTGAGGATCTATGATTGGAGATCGATTATTAAGGATTGAAGATTGAGGATAGAGGATTGAGGATTGAGGATTGAGAATTGAGGATGAGGACTGATGGTTGAGGATTGAGGTTTGATGAATGAGGATTGAGGATTGAGGATTGAGGATTGGGGATTGAAGATTGAGTATTGAGGATTGAAGATTGAGAATTCAGGATTGAGGATTGAGGATTGAGGATTGAAGATTGAGGATTGAGGATTGAGGATTGAGGATTGAGGATTGTGGATTGAGGATTGAGGATTGAAGATTGAGGATTGAGGATTGAGGATTGAGGATTGAGGATTGAGGATTGAGGATTGAAGATTGAATATTGATGATTGAAGATTGAGGATTGAGGATTGAGTGTTGTGGATTGAGGACGAGAACTGAGGGTTGAATATTGATGTTTGAGGTCTGAGGATTGATAATTGAGGATTGAGAATTGAGGATTGAGGATTGAGGTTTGAAGATTGAGGATTGGGTATTGTGGATTGAAGAATGAGCATTGAGGATTGAGGATTGAGGATTGAGGATTGCAGATTGAGTATTGAGGATTGAGGATTGAGTATTGAAGATTGAGGATTGAGGATTGAGGATCGAGGATTGAGGATTGAGGATTGAAGGTTGAGTATTGTGGATTGAAGGTTGAGGATTGAGGATTGAGGATTGACAATTGAGGATTGAGGATTGAAGATTGAGGATTGAGGACTGAAATTAAGTATTGAGGATTGAAGATTGAGGATTGAGATTTGATTATTGAATATTTTGGATTGAGTATCGAACCATGCGAATTCAGGATATTCTATTGAGTATTGAGAATTGAGGATTGATGGTTGAGTATTGAGGTTTGTTGGCTGAGGGTTGTGTGTTGAATATTGAGGATTGGGGATTGAGGATTGAGGATTGAGGATTGAGGATTGAAGATTGAGTATTGATGACTGAATATTGAGGATTGAGGATTGAGGTTTGAGGATTGAGGATCGAGGATTGAGGATTGAGGATTGAGGATTGAAGATTGAGTATTGAAGATTGAGGATTGAGTATTGAGGGTTGAGGATTGGGAATTGAGGATTTTAGACTGAATATTGATGATTGAAGATTGAGGATTGAGGATTGATGGTTGTGGATAGAGGACGAGGACTGAGGGTTGAATATTGATGTTTGCGGTCTGAGGATTGAGGATTGAGGATTGAGAATTGAGGATTGAGGATTGAGGATTGAAGATTGAGGATTGGGTATTGAGGATTGAAGAATGAGGATTGAGGATTGAGGATTGAGGATTGAGTATTGAAGATTAAGTATTGATCACTGAGGATTGAGGATTGAGGATTAAGGTTTGAGGATTGAATATTGAAGATTGAATATTGAGGATTTAAGATTCAGGATTGAGGATTGACGATTGAGAATGGAGGATGAGGGCTGAGGGTTGAGGATTGATGTTTCAGTATTGAATCCTGAGAATTCAGGATATTCTATTGAGTATCGAGAATTGAGGATTGATGGTTAGTATTGAGGATTGAGGATTGAGGATTGAGGATGAGGGCTGAGGGTTGAGGATTGAGGCTTGAGGTCTGAGGACTGAGGATTGAGGATTGAGAATTGAGGATTTAGGATTGAGGATTGAAGATTGAGGATTGGGTATTGAGGATTGAAGAATGAGGATTGAGGATTGAGGATTGAGGATTGAGGATTGAGGGTTGAAGGTTGAGGATTGGGTATTGAGGATTGAAGACTGAGGATTGAGGATTGAGTATTGAGGATTGAGGATTGAAGATTGAGGATTTATGACTGAGGATTGAGGATTGAGGATTGAGGATTGAGAATTGAGGATTGAAGATTGAGTATTGGGGATTGAATATTGAGGACTGAGGATTGAGGATTGAGAATGTGGGCTGAGGGTTGAGGATTGAGGTTAGAGGATTGAGGATTGAGGATTGAAGATTGAGGATTGAGTATTGAGGATTGAGGGTTGAGGATTGAGGATTGAGTGTTGAAGATTGATGATTGATGATTGAGGATTGAGCATTGAAGATTGAGGATTGGGGATTGAGGATTGACGATTGAGGATTGATTATTGAGGATTGAAGAGTGAGTATTGATGATTGGAGATTGAGGATTGAGGATTGAGGGTTGAGGATTGAGGACGAGGACTGACGGTTGAGGATTGAGGTTTGAGGATTGAGGATTGAGGATTGAGGACTGAGGCTTGAGGATTGACGATTGAGCATAGAGGATTGAAGATTGAGGACTGGCGATTGAGGATTGAAGATTGAGGATTAAGGACTGAGGATTGGGGATTGAGGATCTAAGATTGGAGATTGATTTTTGGAGATTGAAGGTTGAGGATTGAGAATTGAGGATTGAGAATTGAGAATTGAGGATGTGGACTGAGGGTTGAGGATTGAGGTTTGAGGACCGAGGGTTGAGGATTGAGGATTGAGGACTGAGGATTGACGATTGAGTATTGAAGATTGAGGATTTATGACTGAGGATTGAGGATTGAGGATTGAGGATTGAGAATTGAGGATTGAAGATTGAGTATTGGGGATTGAATATTGAGGACTGAGGATTGAGGATTGAGAATGAGGGCTGAGGGTTGAGGATTGAGGTTAGAGGATTGAGGATTGAGGATTGAGGACTGAGGCTTGAGGATTGAGGATTGAGCATTGAGGATTGAAGATTGATGATTGGGTATTGAGGTTTGAAGAATGAGGATTGAGGGTTGAGGATTGAGGATTGAGGATTGAGGATCTAGGATTGGAGATTGATTATTGAGGATTGAAGATTGGGGATTGAGGATTGAGGATTGAGGATCTAGGATTGGAGATTGATTATTGATCACTGAGGATTGAGGATTGAGGATTGAGGTTTGAGGATTGAGGATTGAAGATTGAATGTTGAGGATTGAACATTCAGGATTGAGGATTGGCGATTGAGAATGGAGGATGAGGGCTGAGGGTTGAGGATTGAGGTTTCAGTATTGAATCCTGAGAATTCAGGATATTCTATTGAGTACCGAGAATTGAGGATTGATGGTTAGTATTGAGGATTGAGGATTGAGGATTGAGTGTTGAAGATAGAGGATTGATGATTGAAGATTGAGGATTGAGGTTTGAGGATTGAGGATTGAGGATTGAGGACTGAGGCTTGAGGATTGAGGATTGAGCATTGAGGATTGAAAACTGAGGATTGGGTATTGAGGATTGAAGAATGAGGATTGAGGATTGAGGATTGAGGATTGAGGATTGAGGATCTAGGATTGGAGATTGATTATTGAGGATTGAAGATTGGGGATTGAGGATTGAGGATTGAGGATCTAGGATTGGAGATTGATTATTGAGGATGAAGATTGAGAATTGTGTATTGAGGTTTGAAGGATGAGGGTTGAGGATTGAGGATTGAGGATTGAGGATTGAGGATCTAGGATTGGAGATTGAATATAGAGGATTGAAGATTGGGGATTGAGGATTGAGGATTGAGTATCTAGGATTGGAGATTGATTATTGAGGATGAAGATTGAGAATTGAGGATTGAGGATTGAGAATTGAGAATTGAGGATGAGGACTAAGGGTTGAGGATTGAGGGTTGAGAAATGAGGATTGGGGATTGAGGATTGAGGATTGAGGATTGAGGATTGAGGATTGAGGATTGAGTATTGAAGATTGAGTATTGATCACTGAGGATTGAGGATTGAGGATTGCAGATTGAGTCTTGTGGATTGAAGATTGAGGATTCAGGATTGAGGATTGAGGATTGAGGATTGAGGATTGAGGATTGAGGATTGAAGATTGAGTATTGATTATTGAAGATTGAGGATTGAGGATTGAGGATTGAGGATTGAGGATTGAGCATTGAAGATTGAGGATTGGGGATGGAGGATTGACGATTGAGGATTGAGTATTGAGGATTGAAGGTTGAGTATTGATGATTGAAGGTTGAGGATTGATGATTGAGGGTTGAGGATTGAGGACGAGGACTGACGGTTGAGGATTGAGGTTTGAGGATTGAGGATTGAGGATTGAGGACTGAGGCTTGAGGATTGACGATTGAGCATAGAGGATTGAAGATTGAGGACTGGCGATTGAGGATTGAAGATTGAGGATTAAGGACTGAGGATTGGGGATTGAGGATCTAGGATTGGAGATTGATTTTTGGGGATTGAAAATTGAGGATTGAGGATTGAGGATTGAGAATTGAGAATTGAGGATGTGGACTGAGGGATGAGGATTGTGGTTTGAGGAACGAGGATTGAGGATTGAGGATTGAGGACTGAGGATTGACGATTGAGTGTTGAAGATTGAGGATTTATGACTGAGGATTGAGGATTGAGGATTGAGGATTGAGGATTGAGGATTGAAGATTGAGTATTGGGAATTGAATATTGAGGATTGAGGATTGAGGATTGAGAATGAGGGCTGAGGTTTGAGGATTGAGGTATGAGAATAGAATCCTGAGAATTCAGGATATTCTATTGAGCATTGAGAATTTAGGATTGATGGTTGAGTATTGAGGATTGAGAATTGAGGATTGAGGATTGAGTATTGAAGATTGAGGATTGATGATTGAGGATTGAGGATTGAGTATTGAGGATTGACGCTTGAGGATTGAGGGTTGAGGATGTAGTATTGAAGAGAGAGGACTGAGTGTTGAGGATTGAGTGTTGAGAATTGATGCTTGAGGTTTGAGGTTTGATTATTGAATATTCTGGATTGAGTATTGAACCATCAGAATTCAGGATGTTCTATTGAGTATTGACAATTGAGGATTGATGGTTGAGGGTTGAGTGTTGAATATAGAGGACTGAGGATTGAGGAATGAGGATTGAGTATTGAAGATTGAGGATTGATGATTGAGGATTGAGGATTGAGGATTGGGGATTGAGGATTGAGCATTGAGGCTTGAGGACTGAGGGCTGAGTACTGAGGATTGAGGATTGAGGATTGAGGATGAGGGCTCAGGGTTGAGGATTGAGGTTTGAGGACTGAGGACTGAGGATTGATGATTGAGAATTGAGGATTGAGTACTGAGGATTGAAGATTGAGGATTGGGTATTGAGGATTGAAGAATGAGGATTGAGGATTGAGGTTTGAGGATTGAGGATTGAAGATTGAGTATTGAGGATTGAAGACTGACGATTGAGGATTGAGGATTGAAGACTGAGGATTGACGCTTGAGGATTGAGGGTTGAGGATGTAGGATTGAAGAGAGAGGACTGAGTGTTGAGGATTGTGTGTTGAGAATTGATGCTTGAGGTTTGAGATTTGATTATTGAATATTCTGGATTGAGTATTGAACCATAAGGATTCAGGATGTTCTATTGAGTATTGAGAATTGAGGATTGATGGTTGAGTATTGAGGATTGATGGTTGAGGGTTGAGTGATGAATATTGAGGATTGAGGATTAAGGATTGAGGATTGATGATTGAGGATTGAAGATTGATTATTGATGATTGAAGATTGAGGACTGAGGATTGAGTGTTGTGGATTGAGGACGAGGACTGAGGGTTGAATATTAATGTTTGAGGTCTGAGGATTAAGGATTGAGGGTTGAGAATTGAGGATTGAGGATTGAGGATTGAAGATTGAGGATTGTGTATTGAGGATTGAAGTATGAGGATTGAGGATTGAGGTTTGAGGATTGAGGATTGCAGATTGAGTATTGAGGATTGAAGATTGAGGTTTGAGGATTGAGGATTGAAGATTGAGGATTGAGGATTGAGGATTGAGGATTGAGGATTGAGTTTTGTGGATTGAAGATTGAGTATTGAGGATAGAAGACTGACAATTGAGGATTGAGAATTGAGGATCGAGGATTGAGGATTGAAGATTTAGTATTGAGGATTGAAGATAGAGGGCTGAGAATTGAGGATTGAGTATTGAAGACTGAAGATTGAGGATTGGGTACTGATGATTGAAGAATGAGGATTGAGGATTGAGGATTGAGGATTGAGTGTTGAGGATTGAAGATTGAGTATTGAGGATAGAAGACTGACGATTGAGGACTGAGAATTGAGTATTGAAGGTTGAGGATTGATGATTGAGGAATGAGGATTGAGGATTGAGGATTGAGGATTGAGTATTGAAGATTGAGGATTGATGATTGAAAATTGAGGATTGAGGATTGGGGATTGAGGATTGAGGATTGAGGTTTGAGGACTGAGGACTCAGGATTGTGGATTGGGATTGAGGATTGAAGATTCAGTATTGAGGATTGAAGATTGGGAATTGAGGATTGAGGATTGAACACTGAGGACTGAGAGTTGAGTGTTGAGTGATGAGAATTGATGTTTGTGGATCGAGGTTTGAAGATTGCAGATTGAGTATTGAGTATTGAAAACTTTGAATTGAGGATATTCTATTGAGGATTGAGGATTGACAACAGATTGATTAGGACTGAGGTCTGAAGATTGAGGATTAAGGATTGAGGATTCAGAATTGACGCTTGAGGATTGAGGGTTGAGGATGTAGGATTGAAGAGAGAGGACTGAGTGTTGAGGATTGAGTATTGAGAATTGATGCTTGAGGTTTGAGGTTTGATTATTGGATATTCTGGATTGAGTATTGAACCATAAGAATTCAGGATGTTCTATTGAGTATTGAGAATTGAGGATTGATGGTTGAGTATTGAGGATTGATGGTTGGGGGTTGAGGATTGAGGATTGAGTATTGAAGATTAAGTATTGATCACTGAGGATTGAGGATTGAGGATTGAGGTTTGAGGATTGAATATTGAAGATTGAATATTGAGGATTTAAGATTCAGGATTGAGGATTGACGATTGAGGATGGAGGATGAGGGCTGAGGGTTGAGGATTGAGGTTTCAGTATTGAATCCTGAGAATTCAGGATATTCTATTGAGCATCGAGAATTGAGGATTGATGGTTAGTATTGAGGATTGAGGATTGAGGATTGAGTGTTGAAGATTGAGGATTGATGATTGAAGATTGAGGATTGGGGATTGAGGATTGAGGAATGAGTATTGAAGATTGAGGATTGATGATTGAGGATTGAGGATTGAGGATTGGGGATTGAGGATTGAGCATTGTGGTTTGAGGACTGAGGGCTGAGGATTGAGGATTGAGGATTGAGGATTGAGGATGAGGGCTGAGGGTTGAGGATTGAGGCTTGAGGTCTGAGGACTGAGGATTGAGGATTGAGAATTGAGGATTTAAGATTGAGGATTGTGGATTGAGGATTGAGGATTGAGGATTGAAGATTGAGTATTGAGGATTGAAGATTGAGGATTGAGTATTGAGGATTGAGGATTGAGGATTGAGGATTGAGTGTTGAAGATTGATGATTGATGATTGAGGATTGAGCATTGCAGATTGAGGATTGGGGATTGAGGATTGACGATTGAGGATTGATTATTGAGGATTGAAGAGTGAGTATTGATGATTGAAGATTGAGGATTGAGGATTGAGGTTTGAGGATTGAGGACGAGGACTGACGGTTGAGGATTGAGGTTTGAGGATTGAGGATTGAGGATTGAGGACTGAGGCTTGAGGATTGACGATTGAGCATAGAGGATTGAAGATTGAGGACTGGCGATTGAGGATTGAAGATTGAGGATTAAGGACTGAGGATTGGGGATTGAGGATCTAAGATTGGAGATTGATTTTTGGAGATTGAAGGTTGAGGATTGAGGATTGAGGATTGAGAATTGAGTATTGAGGATGTGGACTGAGGGTTGAGGATTGAGGTTTGAGGACCGAGGGTTGAGGATTGAGGATTGAGGACTGAGGATTGACGATTGAGTATTGAAGATTGAGGATTTATGACTGAGGATTGAGGATTGAGGATTGAGGATTGAGAATTGAGGATTGAAGATTGAGTATTGGGGATTGAATATTGAGGACTGAGGATTGAGGATTGAGAATGTGGGCTGAGGGTTGAGGATTGAGGTTAGAGGATTGAGGATTGAGGATTGAGGACTGAGGCTTGAGGATTGAGGATTGAGCATTGAGGATTGAAGATTGATGATTGGGTATTGAGGTTTGAAGAATGAGGATTGAGGGTTGAGGATTGAGGATTGAGGATTGAGGATCTAGGATTGGAGATTGATTATTGAGGATTGAAGATTGGGGATTGAGGATTGAGGATTGAGGATCTAGGATTGGAGATTGATTATTGATCACTGAGGATTGAGGATTGAGGATTGAGGTTTGAGGATTGAGGATTGAAGATTGAATGTTGAGGATTGAACATTCAGGATTGAGGATTGGCGATTGAGAATGGAGGATGAGGGCTGAGGGTTGAGGATTGAGGTTTCAGTATTGAATCCTGAGAATTCAGGATATTCTATTGAGTATCGAGAATTGAGGATTGATGGTTAGTATTGAGGATTGAGGATTGAGTGTTGAAGATAGAGGATTGATGATTGAAGATTGAGGATTGAGGTTTGAGGATTGAGGATTGAGGATTGAGGACTGAGGCTTGAGTATTGAGGATTGAGCATTGAGGATTGAAGACTGAGGATTGGGTATTGAGGTTTGAAGAATGAGGATTGAGGATTGAGGATTGAGGATTGAGGATTGAGGATCTAGGATTGGAGATTGATTATTGAGGATTGAAGATTGGGGATTGAGGATTGAGGATTGAGGATCTAGGATTGGAGATTGATTATTGAGGATGAAGATTGAGAATTGGGTATTGAGGTTTGAAGAATGAGGATTGAGGATTGAGGATTGAGGATTGAGGATTGAGGATTGAGGATTGAAGATTGAGGATTGAGGATTGAAATTGAGTATTGAGGATTGAGGATTGAGGATTGAAGATTGAGTATTGATGATTGAATATTGAGGATTGAGGATTGAGGTTTGAGGATTGAGGATCGAGGATTGAGGATTAAGGATTGAGGATTGAAGATTGAGTATTGAAGATTGAGGATTGAGTATTGAGGGTTGAGGATTGGGAATTGAGGATTGAAGATTGAATATTGATGATTGAAGATTGAGGATTGAGGATTGATGGTTGTGGATAGAGGACGAGGACTGAGGGTTGAATATTGATGTTTGCGGTCTGAGGATTGAGGATTGAGGATTGAGAGTTGAGGATTGAGGATTGAGAATTGAAGATTGAGGATTGGGTATTGAGGATTGAAGAATGAGGATTGAGGATTGAGGATTGAGGATTGAGGATTGCAGATTGAGTATTGAGGATTGAGGATTGAGGATTGAGGATTGAGGATTGAGGATCGAGGATTGAGGATTGAGGATTGAGGAGTGAAGATTGAGTATTGAGGATTGAAGATTGAGGATTGGGTATTGAGGATTGAAGAATGAGCATTGAGGATTGAGGATTGACGCTTGAGGATTGCAGATTGAGTATTGAGGATTGAGGATTGAGGATTGAGGATTGAGGATTGTGGATTGAGGATTGAGGATTGAGGATTGAGGATTGAAGATTGAGTATTGAGGATTGAAGATTGAGGATTGAGGATTGAGGATTGATAATTGAGGATTGAGGGTTGATGATTGAGGATTGAGGATTGAAATTGAGTATTGAGGATTGAAGTTTGAGGATTGAGATTTGATTATTGAATATTGTGGTTTGAGTACCGAACCATGCGGATTCAGGATATTCTATTGAGTATTGAGAATTGAGGATTGATGGTTGAGTATTGAGGAATGTTGGCTGAGGGTTGTGTGTTGAATATTGAGAATTGGGGATTGAGGTTTGAGGATTGAGGATTGAAGATTGAGGATTGGGTATTGAGGATTGAAGGATGAGGATTGAGGATTGAGGATTGAGGGTTGCGGATTGAGGACCTAGGATTGGAGATTGATTATTGACGATTGATGATTGGGGATTGAGGATTGAGGATTGAGGATCTAGGATTGGTAATCGATTATTGAGGATTGAGGTTTGAGGTCTGAGGACTGCGGATTGAGTATTGAGAATTGAGGATTGAGGATTGAGGATTGAAGATTGAGGATGGGGGACTGAGTGTTGAGGGTTGAGTGATGAGAATTGAAAGTTTGTGGATAGAGATTTTAAGATTGCAGACTGTGTATTGAGTATTGAAATGTGTGAATTGACGATATTGTATTGAGGATTGAGAACTGACGAATGATTGTTGAGGACTGAGAACTGAAGGTTGAGGATTCAGGATTGTGGATACAGGATTGAGGTTTGAGGATGGAGAATTGAGGATTGAGTATTGAGGATTGAGGATTGAGGATTGAGGATTGAGGATTGACGATTGAGGATTGGGTATTGTGGATTGAACATTGAGGATTGAGGATTGAGGATTGAGGATTGAGGATTTAGGACTGAATATTGAATATTGATGATTGATGATTGAGGATTGAGGATTGAGGGTTGTGAATTGAGGACGAGGACTGAGGGTTGAGTATTGATGTGTGAGGTCTGAGGATTGAGGATTGAGGATTGAGAGTTGAGGATTGAGGATTGAAGATTGAGTATTGGGTGTTGAGGATTGAAGAATGAGGATTGAGGATTGAGGATTGAGGATTGAGGATTGAAGATTGAGTATTGAGGATTGAACATTGAGGATTGAGGATTGAGAATTGAGGAATGGGGATTGAAGATTGAGTATTGAGGATTGAAGATTGAGGATTGAGGATTGAGGATTGAGGATTGAGTATTGAAGATTGAGGATTGTGGATTGAGGATTGAGGATTGAGGATTGAGGATTGAGGATTGAAGATTGAATATTGATGATTGAAGGTTGAGGATTGAGGATTGATGGTTGTGGATAGAGGACGAGGACTGAGGGTTGAATATTTATGCTTGAGGTCTGAGGATTGAGGATTGAGGATTGAGAATTGAGGATTGAGGATTGAGGATTGAAGATTGAGGATTGAGGATTGGGGATTGAAGATTGAGTATTGAGGATTGAAGATTGAGGATTGAGAATTGAGGATTGAGGATTGAGGATTGAAGAATGAGGATTGAGGATTGAGGATTGAGAATTGAGGATTGAAGATTGAGTATTGAGGATTGAACATTGAGGATTGAGGATTGGGAATTGAGGATTGGGGATTGAAGATTGAGTATTGAGGATTGAAGATTGAGGATTGAGAATTGAGGATTGAGGATTGAGGATTGAATGTTGAGGATTGTGGATTGAGGATTGAGGATTGAAGATTGAAGATTGGGTATTGAGGATTGAAGAATGAGGATTGAGGATTGAGGATTGAGGATTGACAATTGCAGATTACGTATTGAGGATTGAGGATTGAGAATTGAGGATTGAGGATTGAGGATTGAAGATTGAGGATTGAGGATTGATGATTGAGGATTGAAGATTGAGTATTGAGGATTGAAGATTGAGGATTGAGGATTGAGGATTGAGGATTGAGGTTGAGGATTGAAGATTGAGGATTGGGGATTGAGGATTGACGGTAGAGGATTGAGTATTGGGGATTGAGAATTGAGGATTGAGGATTGAAATTGAGTATTGAGGATTGAAGATTGAGGATTGAGATTTGATTATTGAATATTGTGGATTGAGTATTGAACCATGAGTATTCAGAATATTCTATTGAGTATTGAGAATTGAGGATTGATGGTTGAGTATTGAGGACTGATGGCTGAGGGTTGTGTCTTGAATATTGAGGATTGAGGATTGAGGATTGAGGATAGAGCATTGAGGATTGAAGATTGAGTATTGATGATTGAAGGTTGAGGATTGAGGATTGATGGTTGTGGATAGAGGACGAGGACTGAGGGTTGAATATTGATGCTTGAGGTCTGAGGATTGAGGATTGAGGATTGAGGATTGAGGATTGAGGATCTAGGATTGGAGATTGATTATTGAGGATTGAAGATTGGGGATTGAGGATTGAGGATTGAGGATCTAGGATTGGCGATTGATTATTGAGGATGAAGATTGAGAATTGGGTATTGAGGTTTGAAGAATGAGGGTTGAGGATTGAGGATTGAGGATTGAGGATTGAGGATCTAGGATTGGAGATTGAATATAGAGGATTGAAGATTGGGGATTGAGGATTGAGGATTGAGTATCTAGGATTGGAGATTGATTATTGAGGATGAAGATTGAGAATTGAGGATTGAGGATTGAGAATTGATAATTGAGGATGAGGACTAAGGGTTGAGGATTGAGGGTTGAGAAATGAGGATTGGGGATTGAGGATTGAGGATTGAGGATTGAGGATTGAGGATTGAGGATTGAGTATTGAAGATTGAGTATTGATCACTGAGGATTGAGGATTGAGGATTGCAGATTGAGTCTTGTGGATTGAAGATTGAGGATTCAGGATTGAGGATTGAGGATTGAGGATTGAGGATTGAGGATTGAGGATTGAAGATTGAGTATTGATTATTGAAGATTGAGGATTGAGGATTGAGGATTGAGGATTGAGGATTGAGCATTGAAGATTGAGGATTGGGGATTGAGGATTGACGATTGAGGATTGAGTATTGAGGATTGAAGGTTGAGTATTGATGATTGAAGGTTGAGGATTGATGATTGAGGGTTGAGGATTGAGGACGAGGACTGACGGTTGAGGATTGAGGTTTGAGGATTGAGGATTGAGGATTGAGGACTGAGGCTTGACGATTGACGATTGAGCATAGAGGATTGAAGATTGAGGACTGGCGATAGAGGATTGAAGATTGAGGATTAAGGACTGAGGATTGGGGATTGAGGATCTAGGATTGGAGATTGATTTTTGGGGATTGAAAATTGAGGATTGAGGATTGAGGATTGAGAATTGAGAATTGAGGATGTGGACTGAGGGATGAGGATTGTGGTTTGAGGAACGAGGATTGAGGATTGAGGATTGAGGACTGAGGATTGACGATTGAGTGTTGAAGATTGAGGATTTATGACTGAGGATTGAGGATTGAGGATTGAGGATTGAGGATTGAGGATTGAAGATTGAGTATTGGGGATTGAATATTGAGGATTGAGGATTGAGGATTGAGAATGAGGGCTGAGGTTTGAGGATTGAGGTATGAGAATAGAATCCTGAGAATTCAGGATATTCTATTGAGCATTGAGAATTTAGGATTGATGGTTGAGTATTGAGGATTGAGAATTGAGGATTGAGGATTGAGTATTGAAGATTGAGGATTGATGATTGAGGATTGAGGATTGAGTATTGAGGATTGACGCTTGAGGATTGAGGGTTGAGGATGTAGTATTGAAGAGAGAGGACTGAGTGTTGAGGATTGAGTGTTGAGAATTGATGCTTGAGGTTTGAGGTTTGATTATTGAATATTCTGGATTGAGTATTGAACCATCAGAATTCAGGATGTTCTATTGAGTATTGACAATTGAGGATTGATGGTTGAGGGTTGAGTGTTGAATATAGAGGACTGAGGATTGAGGAATGAGGATTGAGTATTGAAGATTGAGGATTGATGATTGAGGATTGAGGATTGAGGATTGGGGATTGAGGATTGAGCATTGAGGCTTGAGGACTGAGGGCTGAGTACTGAGGATTGAGGATTGAGGATTGAGGATGAGGGCTCAGGGTTGAGGATTGAGGTTTGAGGACTGAGGACTGAGGATTGATGATTGAGAATTGAGGATTGAGTACTGAGGATTGAAGATTGAGGATTGGGTATTGAGGATTGAAGAATGAGGATTGAGGATTGAGGTTTGAGGATTGAGGATTGAAGATTGAGTATTGAGGATTGAAGACTGACGATTGAGGATTGAGGATTGAAGACTGAGGATTGACGCTTGAGGATTGAGGGTTGAGGATGTAGGATTGAAGAGAGAGGACTGAGTGTTGAGGATTGTGTGTTGAGAATTGATGCTTGAGGTTTGAGATTTGATTATTGAATATTCTGGATTGAGTATTGAACCATAAGGATTCAGGATGTTCTATTGAGTATTGAGAATTGAGGATTGATGGTTGAGTATTGAGGATTGATGGTTGAGGGTTGAGTGATGAATATTGAGGATTGAGGATTAAGGATTGAGGATTGATGATTGAGGATTGAAGATTGATTATTGATGATTGAAGATTGAGGACTGAGGATTGAGTGTTGTGGATTGAGGACGAGGACTGAGGGTTGAATATTAATGTTTGAGGTCTGAGGATTAAGGATTGAGGGTTGAGAATTGAGGATTGAGGATTGAGGATTGAAGATTGAGGATTGTGTATTGAGGATTGAAGTATGAGGATTGAGGATTGAGGTTTGAGGATTGAGGATTGCAGATTGAGTATTGAGGATTGAAGATTGAGGTTTGAGGATTGAGGATTGAAGATTGAGGATTGAGGATTGAGGATTGAGGATTGAGGATTGAGTGTGGTGGATTGAAGATTGAGTATTGAGGATAGAAGACTGACAATTGAGGATTGAGAATTGAGGATCGAGGATTGAGGATTGAAGATTTAGTATTGAGGATTGAAGATAGAGGGCTGAGAATTGAGGATTGAGTATTGAAGACTGAAGATTGAGGATTGGGTACTGAGGATTGAAGAATGAGGATTGAGGATTGAGGATTGAGGATTGAGTGTTGAGGATTGAAGATTGAGTATTGAGGATAGAAGACTGACGATTGAGGACTGAGAATTGAGTATTGAAGGTTGAGGATTGATGATTGAGGAATGAGGATTGAGGATTGAGGATTGAGGATTGAGTATTGAAGATTGAGGATTGATGATTGAAAATTGAGGATTGAGGATTGGGGATTGAGGATTGAGGATTGAGGTTTGAGGACTGAGGACTCAGGATTGTGGATTGGGATTGAGGATTGAAGATTCAGTATTGAGGATTGAAGATTGGGAATTGAGGATTGAGGATTGAACACTGAGGACTGAGAGTTGAGTGTTGAGTGATGAGAATTGATGTTTGTGGATCGAGGTTTGAAGATTGCAGATTGAGTATTGAGTATTGAAAACTTTGAATTGAGGATATTCTATTGAGGATTGAGGATTGACAACAGATTGATTAGGACTGAGGTCTGAAGATTGAGGATTAAGGATTGAGGATTCAGAATTGACGCTTGAGGATTGAGGGTTGAGGATGTAGGATTGAAGAGAGAGGACTGAGTGTTGAGGATTGAGTATTGAGAATTGATGCTTGAGGTTTGAGGTTTGATTATTGGATATTCTGGATTGAGTATTGAACCATAAGAATTCAGGATGTTCTATTGAGTATTGAGAATTGAGGATTGATGGTTGAGTATTGAGGATTGATGGTTGGGGGTTGAGGATTGAGGATTGAGTATTGAAGATTAAGTATTGATCACTGAGGATTGAGGATTGAGGATTGAGGTTTGAGGATTGAATATTGAAGATTGAATATTGAGGATTTAAGATTCAGGATTGAGGATTGACGATTGAGGATGGAGGATGAGGGCTGAGGGTTGAGGATTGAGGTTTCAGTATTGAATCCTGAGAATTCAGGATATTCTATTGAGCATCGAGAATTGAGGATTGATGGTTAGTATTGAGGATTGAGGATTGAGGATTGAGTGTTGAAGATTGAGGATTGATGATTGAAGATTGAGGATTGGGGATTGAGGATTGAGGAATGAGTATTGAAGATTGAGGATTGATGATTGAGGATTGAGGATTGAGGATTGGGGATTGAGGATTGAGCATTGTGGTTTGAGGACTGAGGGCTGAGGATTGAGGATTGAGGATTGAGGATTGAGGATGAGGGCTGAGGGTTGAGGATTGAGGCTTGAGGTCTGAGGACTGAGGATTGAGGATTGAGAATTGAGGATTTAAGATTGAGGATTGTGGATTGAGGATTGAGGATTGAGGATTGAAGATTGAGTATTGAGGATTGAAGATTGAGGATTGAGTATTGAGGATTGAGGATTGAGGATTGAGGATTGAGTCTTGAAGATTGATGATTGATGATTGAGGATTGAGCATTGCAGATTGAGGATTGGGGATTGAGGATTGACGATTGAGGATTGATTATTGAGGATTGAAGAGTGAGTATTGATGATTGAAGATTGAGGATTGAGGATTGAGGTTTGAGGATTGAGGACGAGGACTGACGGTTGAGGATTGAGGTTTGAGGATTGAGGATTGAGGATTGAGGACTGAGGCTTGAGGATTGACGATTGAGCATAGAGGATTGAAGATTGAGGACTGGCGATTGAGGATTGAAGATTGAGGATTAAGGACTGAGGATTGGGGATTGAGGATCTAAGATTGGAGATTGATTTTTGGAGATTGAAGGTTGAGGATTGAGGATTGAGGATTGAGAATTGAGTATTGAGGATGTGGACTGAGGGTTGAGGATTGAGGTTTGAGGACCGAGGGTTGAGGATTGAGGATTGAGGACTGAGGATTGACGATTGAGTATTGAAGATTGAGGATTTATGACTGAGGATTGAGGATTGAGGATTGAGGATTGAGAATTGAGGATTGAAGATTGAGTATTGGGGATTGAATATTGAGGACTGAGGATTGAGGATTGAGAATGTGGGCTGAGGGTTGAGGATTGAGGTTAGAGGATTGAGGATTGAGGATTGAGGACTGAGGCTTGAGGATTGAGGATTGAGCATTGAGGATTGAAGATTGATGATTGGGTATTGAGGTTTGAAGAATGAGGATTGAGGGTTGAGGATTGAGGATTGAGGATTGAGGATCTAGGATTGGAGATTGATTATTGAGGATTGAAGATTGGGGATTGAGGATTGAGGATTGAGGATCTAGGATTGGAGATTGATTATTGATCACTGAGGATTGAGGATTGAGGATTGAGGTTTGAGGATTGAGGATTGAAGATTGAATGTTGAGGATTGAACATTCAGGATTGAGGATTGGCGATTGAGAATGGAGGATGAGGGCTGAGGGTTGAGGATTGAGGTTTCAGTATTGAATCCTGAGAATTCAGGATATTCTATTGAGTATCGAGAATTGAGGATTGATGGTTAGTATTGAGGATTGAGGATTGAGTGTTGAAGATAGAGGATTGATGATTGAAGATTGAGGATTGAGGTTTGAGGATTGAGGATTGAGGATTGAGGACTGAGGCTTGAGTATAGAGGATTGAGCATTGAGGATTGAAGACTGAGGATTGGGTATTGAGGTTTGAAGAATGAGGATTGAGGATTGAGGATTGAGGATTGAGGATTGAGGATCTAGGATTGGAGATTGATTATTGAGGATTGAAGATTGGGGATTGAGGATTGAGGATTGAGGATCTAGGATTGGAGATTGATTATTGAGGATGAAGATTGAGAATTGGGTATTGAGGTTTGAAGAATGAGGATTGAGGATTGAGGATTGAGGATTGAGGATTGAGGATTGAGGATTGAAGATTGAGGATTGAGGATTGAAATTGAGTATTGAGGATTGAGGATTGAGGATTGAAGATTGAGTATTGATGATTGAATATTGAGGATTGAGGATTGAGGTTTGAGGATTGAGGATCGAGGATTGAGGATTAAGGATTGAGGACTGAAGATTGAGTATTGAAGATTGAGGATTGAGTATTGAGGGTTGAGGATTGGGAATTGAGGATTGAAGATTGAATATTGATGATTGAAGATTGAGGATTGAGGATTGATGGTTGTGGATAGAGGACGAGGTCTGAGGGTTGAATATTGATGTTTGCGGTCTGAGGATTGAGGATTGAGGATTGAGAGTTGAGGATTGAGGATTGAGAATTGAAGATTGAGGATTGGGTATTGAGGATTGAAGAATGAGGATTGAGGATTGAGGATTGAGGATTGAGGATTGCAGATTGAGTATTGAGGATTGAGGATTGAGGATTGAGGATTGAGGATTGAGGATCGAGGATTGAGGATTGAGGATTGAGGAGTGAAGATTGAGTATTGAGGATTGAAGATTGAGGATTGGGTATTGAGGATTGAAGAATGAGCATTGAGGATTGAGGATTGACGCTTGAGGATTGCAGATTGAGTATTGAGGATTGAGGATTGAGGATTGAAGATTGAGGATGGGGGACTGAGTGTTGAGGGTTGAGTGATGAGAATTGAAAGTTTGTGGATAGAGATTTTAAGATTGCAGACTGTGTATTGAGTATTGAAATGTGTGAATTGACGATATTGTATTGAGGATTGAGAACTGACGAATGATTGTTGAGGACTGAGAACTGAAGGTTGAGGATTCAGGATTGTGGATACAGGATTGAGGTTTGAGGATGGAGAATTGAGGATTGAGTATTGAGGATTGAGGATTGAGGATTGAGGATTGAGGATTGACGATTGAGGATTGGGTATTGTGGATTGAACATTGAGGATTGAGGATTGAGGATTGAGGATTGAGGATTTAGGACTGAATATTGAATATTGATGATTGATGATTGAGGATTGATGATTGAGGGTTGTGAATTGAGGACGAGGACTGAGGGTTGAGTATTGATGTGTGAGGTCTGAGGACTGAGGATTGAGGATTGAGAGTTGAGGATTGAGGATTGAAGATTGAGTATTGGGTGTTGAGGATTGAAGAATGAGGATTGAGGATTGAGGATTGAGGATTGAGGATTGAAGATTGAGTATTGAGGATTGAACATTGAGGATTGAGGATTGAGAATTGAGGAATGGGGATTGAAGATTGAGTATTGAGGATTGAAGATTGAGGATTGAGGATTGAGGATTGAGGATTGAGTATTGAAGATTGAGGATTGTGGATTGAGGATTGAGGATTGAGGATTGAGGATTGAGGATTGAAGATTGAATATTGATGATTGAAGGTTGAGGATTGAGGATTGATGGTTGTGGATAGAGGACGAGGACTGAGGGTTGAATATTTATGCTTGAGGTCTGAGGATTGAGGATTGAGGATTGAGAATTGAGGATTGAGGATTGAGGATTGAAGATTGAGGATTGAGGATTGGGGATTGAAGATTGAGTATTGAGGATTGAAGATTGAGGATTGAGAATTGAGGATTGAGGATTGAGGATTGAAGAATGAGGATTGAGGATTGAGGATTGAGAATTGAGGATTGAAGATTGAGTATTGAGGATTGAACATTGAGGATTGAGGATTGAGAATTGAGGATTGGGGATTGAAGATTGAGTATTGAGGATTGAAGATTGAGGATTGAGAATTGAGGATTGAGGATTGAGGATTGAATGTTGAGGATTGTGGATTGAGGATTGAGGATTGAAGATTGAAGATTGGGTATTGAGGATTGAAGAATGAGGATTGAGGATTGAGGATTGAGGATTGACAATTGCAGATTACGTATTGAGGATTGAGGATTGAGAATTGAGGATTGAGGATTGAGGATTGAAGATTGAGGATTGAGGATTGATGATTGAGGATTGAAGATTGAGTATTGAGGATTGAAGATTGAGGATTGAGGATTGAGGATTGAGGATTGAGGTTGAGGATTGAAGATTGAGGATTGGGGATTGAGGATTGACGGTAGAGGATTGAGTATTGGGGATTGAGAATTGAGGATTGAGGATTGAAATTGAGTATTGAGGATTGAAGATTGAGGATTGAGATTTGATTATTGAATATTGTGGATTGAGTATTGAACCATGAGTATTCAGAATATTCTATTGAGTATTGAGAATTGAGGATTGATGGTTGAGTATTGAGGACTGATGGCTGAGGGTTGTGTCTTGAATATTGAGGATTGAGGATTGAGGATTGAGGATAGAGCATTGAGGATTGAAGATTGAGTATTGATGATTGAAGGTTGAGGATTGAGGATTGATGGTTGTGGATAGAGGACGAGGACTGAGGGTTGAATATTGATGCTTGAGGTCTGAGGATTGAGGATTGAGGATTGAGGATTGAGGATTGAGGATCTAGGATTGGAGATTGATTATTGAGGATTGAAGATTGGGGATTGAGGATTGAGGATTGAGGATCTAGGATTGGCGATTGATTATTGAGGATGAAGATTGAGAATTGGGTATTGAGGTTTGAAGAATGAGGGTTGAGGATTGAGGATTGAGGATTGAGGATTGAGGATCTAGGATTGGAGATTGAATATAGAGGATTGAAGATTGGGGATTGAGGATTGAGGATTGAGTATCTAGGATTGGAGATTGATTATTGAGGATGAAGATTGAGAATTGAGGATTGAGGATTGAGAATTGATAATTGAGGATGAGGACTAAGGGTTGAGGATTGAGGGTTGAGAAATGAGGATTGGGGATTGAGGATTGAGGATTGAGGATTGAGGATTGAGGATTGAGGATTGAGTATTGAAGATTGAGTATTGATCACTGAGGATTGAGGATTGAGGATTGCAGATTGAGTCTTGTGGATTGAAGATTGAGGATTCAGGATTGAGGATTGAGGATTGAGGATTGAGGATTGAGGATTGAGGATTGAAGATTGAGTATTGATTATTGAAGATTGAGGATTGAGGATTGAGGATTGAGGATTGAGGATTGAGCATTGAAGATTGAGGATTGGGGATTGAGGATTGACGATTGAGGATTGAGTATTGAGGATTGAAGGTTGAGTATTGATGATTGAAGGTTGAGGATTGATGATTGAGGGTTGAGGATTGAGGACGAGGACTGACGGTTGAGGATTGAGGTTTGAGGATTGAGGATTGAGGATTGAGGACTGAGGCTTGACGATTGACGATTGAGCATAGAGGATTGAAGATTGAGGACTGGCGATAGAGGATTGAAGATTGAGGATTAAGGACTGAGGATTGGGGATTGAGGATCTAGGATTGGAGATTGATTTTTGGGGATTGAAAATTGAGGATTGAGGATTGAGGATTGAGAATTGAGAATTGAGGATGTGGACTGAGGGATGAGGATTGAGGTTTGAGGAACGAGGATTGAGGATTGAGGACTGAGGATTGACGATTGAGTGTTGAAGATTGAGGATTTATGACTGAGGATTGAGGATTGAGGATTGAGGATTGAGGATTGAGGATTGAAGATTGAGTATTGGGGATTGAATATTGAGGATTGAGGATTGAGGATTGAGAATGAGGGCTGAGGTTTGAGGATTGAGGTATGAGTATAGAATCCTGAGAATTCAGGATATTCTATTGAGCATTGAGAATTTAGGATTGATGGTTGAGTATTGAGGATTGAGAATTGAGGATTGAGGATTGACGCTTGAGGATTGAGGGTTGAGGATGTAGTATTGAAGAGAGAGGACTGAGTGTTGAGGATTGAGTGTTGAGAATTGATGCTTGAGGTTTGAGGTTTGATTATTGAATATTCTGGATTGAGTATTGAACCATCAGAATTCAGGATGTTCTATTGAGTATTGACAATTGAGGATTGATGGTTGAGGGTTGAGTGTTGAATATAGAGGACTGAGGATTGAGGAATGAGGATTGGGGATTGAGGATTGAGCATTGAGGCTTGAGGACTGAGGGCTGAGTATTGAGGATTGAGGATTGAGGATTGAGGATGAGGGCTCAGGGTTGAGGATTGAGGTTTGAGGACTGAGGACTGAGGATTGATGATTGATGATTGAGAATTGAGGATTGAGTACTGAGGATTGAAGATTGAGTATTGAGGATTGAACATTGAGGCTTGAGGATTGAGAATTGAGGATTGGGGATTGAAGATTGAGTATTGAGGATTGAAGATTGAGGATTGAAGAATGAGGATTGAGGATTGAGGTTTGAGGATTGAGGATTGAAGATTGAGTATTGAGGATTGAAGACTGACGATTGAGGATTGAGGATTGAAGACTGAGGATTGACGCTTGAGGATTGAGGGTTGAGGATGTAGGATTGAAGAGAGAGGTCTGAGTGTTGAGGATTGTGTGTTGAGAATTGATGCTTGAGGTTTGAGGTTTGATTATTGAATATTCTGGATTGAGTATTGAACCATAAGGATTCAGGATGTTCTATTGAGTATTGAGAATTGAGGATTGATGGTTGAGTATTGAGGATTGATGGTTGAGGGTTGAGTGATGAATATTGAGGATTGAGGATTAAGGATTGAGGATTGATGATTGAGGATTGAAGATTGATTATTGATGATTGAAGATTGAGGACTGAGGATTGAGTGTTGTGGATTGAGGACGAGGACTGAGGGTTGAATATTAATGTTTGAGGTCTGAGGATTAAGGATTGAGGGTTGAGAATTGAGGATTGAGGATTGAGGATTGAAGATTGAGGATTGTGTATTGAGGATTGAAGTATGAGGATTGAGGATTGAGGTTTGAGGATTGAGGATTGCAGATTGAGTATTGAGGATTGAAGATTGAGGTTTGAGGATTGAGGATTGAAGATTGAGGATTGAGGATTGAGGATTGAGGATTGAGGATTGAGTGTGGTGGATTGAAGATTGAGTATTGAGGATAGAAGACTGACAATTGAGGATTGAGAATTGAGGATCGAGGATTGAGGATTGAAGATTTAGTATTGAGGATTGAAGATAGAGGGCTGAGAATTGAGGATTGAGTATTGAAGACTGAAGATTGAGGATTGGGTACTGAGGATTGAAGAATGAGGATTGAGGATTGAGGATTGAGGATTGAGTGTTGAGGATTGAAGATTGAGTATTGAGGATAGAAGACTGACGATTGAGGACTGAGAATTGAGTATTGAAGGTTGAGGATTGATGATTGAGGAATGAGGATTGAGGATTGAGGATTGAGGATTGAGGATTGAGTATTGAAGATTGAGGATTGATGATTGAAAATTGAGGATTGAGGATTGGGGATTGAGGATTGAGGATTGAGGTTTGAGGACTGAGGACTCAGGATTGTGGATTGGGATTGAGGATTGAAGATTCAGTATTGAGGATTGAAGATTGGGAATTGAGGATTGAGGATTGAACACTGAGGACTGAGAGTTGAGTGTTGAGTGATGAGAATTGATGTTTGTGGATCGAGGTTTGAAGATTGCAGATTGAGTATTGAGTATTGAAAACTTTGAATTGAGGATATTCTATTGAGGATTGAGGATTGACAACAGATTGATTAGGACTGAGGTCTGAAGATTGAGGATTAAGGATTGAGGATTCAGAATTGACGCTTGAGGATTGAGGGTTGAGGATGTAGGATTGAAGAGAGAGGACTGAGTGTCGAGGATTGAGTATTGAGAATTGATGCTTGAGGTTTGAGGTTTGATTATTGGATATTCTGGATTGAGTATTGAACCATAAGAATTCAGGATGTTCTATTGAGTATTGAGAATTGAGGATTGATGGTTGAGTATTGAGGATTGATGGTTGGGGTTGAGGATTGAGGATTGAGTATTGAAGATTAAGTATTGATCACTGAGGATTGAGGATTGAGGATTGAGGTTTGAGGATTGAATATTGAAGATTGAATATTGAGGATTTAAGATTCAGGATTGAGGATTGACGATTGAGGATGGAGGATGAGGGCTGAGGGTTGAGGATTGAGGTTTCAGTATTGAATCCTGAGATTCAGGATATTCTATTGAGTATCGAGAATTGAGGATTGATGGTTAGTATTGAGGATTGAGGATTGAGGATTGAGTGTTGAAGATTGAGGATTGATGATTGAAGATTGAGGATTGGGGATTGAGGATTGAGGAATGAGTATTGAAGATTGAGGATTGATGATTGAGGATTGAGGATTGAGGATTGGGGATTGAGGATTGAGCATTGTGGTTTGAGGACTGAGGGCTGAGGATTGAGGATTGAGGATTGAGGATTGAGGATGAGGGCTGAGGGTTGAGGATTGAGGCTTGAGGTCTGAGGACTGAGGATTGAGGATTGAGAATTGAGGATTTAAGATTGAGGATTGAAGATTGAGGATTGGGTATTGAGGATTGAAGAATGAGGATTGAGGATTGATGACTGAGGATTGAGGATTGAGGGTTGAAGGTTGAGGATTGGGTATTGAGGATTGAAGACTGAGGATTGAGGATTGAGGATTGAGGATTGAGGATTGAAGATTGAGTATAGAGGATTGAAGATTGAGGATTGTGGATTGAGGATTGAGGATTGAGGATTGAAGATTGAGTATTGAGGATTGAAGATTGAGGATTGAGTATTGAGGATTGAGGATTGAGGATTGAGGATTGAGTGTTGAAGATTGATGATTGATGATTGAGGATTGAGCATTGAAGATTGAGGATTGGGGATTGAGGATTGACGATTGAGGATTGATTATTGAGGATTGAAGAGTGAGTATTGATGATTGAAGATTGAGGATTGAGGATTGAGGGTTGAGGATTGAGGACGAGGACTGACGGTTGAGGATTGAGGTTTGAGGATTGAGGATTGAGGATTGAGGACTGAGGCTTGAGGATTGACGATTGAGCATAGAGGATTGAAGATTGAGGACTGGCGATTGAGGATTGAAGATTGAGGATTAAGGACTGAGGATTGGGGATTGAGGATCTAAGATTGGAGATTGATTTTTGGAGATTGAAGGTTGAGGATTGAGGATTGAGGATTGAGAATTGAGAATTGAGGATGTGGACTGAGGGTTGAGGACTGAGGTTTGAGGACCGAGGGTTGAGGATTGAGGATTGAGGACTGAGGATTGACGATTGTGTATTGAAGATTGAGGATTTATGACTGAGGATTGAGGATTGAGGATTGAGGATTGAGAATTGAGGATTGAAGATTGAGTATTGGGGATTGAATATTGAGGACTGAGGATTGAGGATTGAGAATAAGGGCTGAGGGTTGAGGATTGAGGTTAGAGGATTGAGGATTGAGGATTGAGGACTGAGGCTTGAGGATTGAGGATTGAGCATTGAGGATTGAAGATTGATGATTGGGTATTGAGGTTTGAAGAATGAGGATTGAGGGTTGAGGATTGAGGATTGCGGATTGAGGATCTAGGATTGGAGATTGTTTATTGAGGATTGAAGATTGGGGATTGAGGATTGAGGATTGAGGATCTAGGATTGGAGATTGATTATTGATCACTGAGGATTGAGGATTGAGGATTGAGGTTTGAGGATTGAGGATTGAAGATTGAATGTTGAGGATTCAGCATTCAGGATTGAGGATTGGCGATTGAGAATGGAGGATGAGGGCTGAGGGTTGAGGATTGAGGTTTCAGTATTGAATCCTGAGAATTCAGGATATTCTATTGAGTATCGAGAATTGAGGATTGATGGTTAGTATTGAGGATTGAGGATTGAGTGTTGAAGATAGAGGATTGATGATTGAAGATTGAGGATTGAGGTTTGAGGATTGAGGATTGAGGATTGAGGACTGAGGCTTGAGTATTGAGGATTGAGCATTGAGGATTGAAGACTGAGGATTGGGTATTGAGGTTTGAAGAATGAGGATTGAGGATTGAGGATTGAGGATTGAGGATTGAGGATCTAGGATTGGAGATTGATTATTGAGGATTGAAGATTGGGGATTGAGGATTGAGGATTGAGGATCTAGGATTGGAGATTGATTATTAAGGATGAAGAAAGAGTATTGGGTATTGAGGTTTGAAGAATGAGCATTGAGGATTGAGGATTGAGTATTGAGGATTGAGGATTGAGGATTGAAGATTGAGGATTGAATATTGAAATTGAGTATTGAGGATTGAGGATTGAGGATTGAAGATTGAGTATTGATGATTGAATATTGAGGATTGAGGATTGAGGTTTGAGGATTGAGGATCGAGGATTGAGGATTGAGGATTGAGGATTGAAGATTGAGTATTGAAGATTGAGGATTGAGTTGAGGGTTGAGGATTGGGAATTGAGGATTGAAGATTGAATATTGATGATTGAAGATTGAGGATTGAGGATTGATGGTTGTGGATAGAGGACGAGGACTGAGGGTTGAATATTGATGTTTGCGGTCTGAGGATTGAGGATTGAGGATTGAGAATTGAGGATTGAGGATTGAGAATTGAAGATTGAGGATTGGGTATTGAGGATTGAAGAATGAGGATTGAGGATTGAGGATTGAGGATTGAGGATTGCAGATTGAGTATTGAGGATTGAGGATTGAGGATTGAGGATTGAGGATTGAGGATCGAGGATTGAGGATTGAGGATTGAGGAGTGAAGATTGAGTATTGAGGATTGAAGATTGAGGATTGGGTATTGAGGATTGAAGAATGAGCATTGAGGATTGAGGATTGACGCTTGAGGATTGCAGATTGAGTATTGAGGATTGAGGATTGAGGATTGAGGATTGAGTATTGTGGATTGAGGATTGAGGATTGAGGATTGAGTATTGAAGATTGAGTATTGAGGATTGAAGATTGAGGATTGAGGATTGAGGATTGATAATTGAGGATTGAGGGTTGAAGATTGAGGATTGAGGATTGAAATTGAGTATTGAGGATTGAAGATTGAGGATTGAGATTTGATTATTGAATATTGTGGTTTGAGTACCGAACCATGCGGATTCAGGATATTCTATTGAGTATTGAGAATTGAGGATTGATGGTTGAGTATTGAGGAATGTTGGCTGAGGGTTGTGTGTTGAATATTGAGGATTGGGGATTGAGGTTTGAGGATTGAGGATTGAAGATTGAGGATTGGGTATTGAGGATTGAAGGATGAGGATTGAGGATTGAGGATTGAGGGTTGCGGATTGAGGACCTAGGATTGGAGATTGATTATTGACGATTGATGATTGGGGATTGAGGATTGAGGATTGAGGATCTAGGATTGGTAATCGATTATTGAGGATTGAGGTTTGAGGTCTGAGGACTGCGGATTGAGTATTGAGAATTGAGGATTGAGGATTGAGGATTGAAGATTGAGGATGGGGGACTGAGTGTTGAGGGTTGAGTGATGAGAATTGAAAGTTTGTGGATAGAGATTTTAAGATTGCAGACTGTGTATTGAGTATTGAAAGGTGTGAATTGACGATATTGTACTGAGGATTGAGAACTGACGAATGATTGTTGAGGACTGAGGACTGAAGGTTGAGGATTCAGGATTGTGGATACAGGATTGAGGTTTGAGGACTGAGAATTGAGGATTGAGTATTGAGGATTGAGGATTGAGGATTGAGGATTGAGGATTGAGGATTGAGGATTGGGTATTGTGGATTGAACATTGAGGATTGAGGATTGAGGATTGAGGATTGAGGATTGAGGACTGAAGATTGAATATTGATGATTGATGATTAAGGATTGAGGATTGAGGGTTGTGAATTGAGGACGAGGACTGAGGGTTGAGTATTGATGTGTGAGGTCTGAGGATTGAGGATTGAGGATTGAGAGTTGAGGATTGAGGATTGAAGATTGAGTATTGGGTGTTGAGGATTGAAGAATGAGGATTGAGGATGGAGGATTGAGGATTGAGGATTGAAGATTGAGTATTGAGGATTGAACATTGAGTATTGAGGATTGAGAATTGAGGAATGGGATTGAAGATTGAGTATTGAGGATTGAAGATTGAGGATTGAGGATTGAGGATTGAGGATTGAGGATTGAAGATTGAGGATTGTGGATTGAGGATTGAGGATTGAGGATTGAGGATTGAGGATTGAAGATTGAATATTGATGATTGAAGTTTGAGGATTGAGGATTGATGGTTGTGGATAGAGGACGAGGACTGAGGGTTGAATATTGATGCTTGAGGTCGGAGGATTGAGGATTGAGGATTGAGAATTGAGGATTGAGGATTGAGGATTGAAGATTGAGGATTGGGTGTTGAGGATTGAAGAATTAGGATTGAGGATTGAGGATTGAGAATTGAGGATTGAAGATTGAGTATTGAGGATTGAACATTGAGGATTGAGGATTGAGAATTGAGGATTGGGGATTGAAGATTGAGTACTGAGGATTGAAGATTGAGGATTGAGAATTGAGGATTGAGGATTGAGGATTGAATGTTGAGGATTGTGGATTGAGGATTGAGGATTGAAGATTGAGGATTGAGGATTGAGGATTGAGGATTGAGGATTGAGGATTGAGGATTGAAGATTGAATATTGATGATTGAAGATTGAGTATTGAGGATTGAGTGTTGTGGATTGAGGACGAGAACTGAGGGTTGAATATTGATGTTTGAGGTCTGAGGATTGATAATTGAGGATTGAGAATTGAGGATTGAGGATTGAGGTTTGAAGATTGAGGATTGGGTATTGAGGATTGAAGAATGAGCATTGAGGATTGAGGATAGAGGATTGAGGATTGCAGATTGAGTATTGAGGATTGAGGATTGAGGATTGAGGATTGAGGATTGAGGATTGAGGATTGAGGATTGAGGATTGAGGATTGAAGGTTGAGTATTGAGGATCGAAGGTTGAGGATTGAGGATTGAGGATTGACAATTGAGGATTGAGGATTGAAGATTGAGGATTGAGGATTGAAATTGAGTATTGAGGATTGAAGATTGAGGATTGAGATTTGATTATTGAATATTGTGGGTTGAGTATCGAACCATGCGAATTCAGGATATTCTATTGAGTATCGAGAATTGAGGATTGATGGTTGAGTATTGAGGATTGTTGGCTGAGGGTTGTGTGTTGAATATTGAGGATTGGGGATTGAGGATTGAGGATTGAGGATTGAGGATTGAAGATTGAGTATTGATGATTGAATATTGAGGATTGAGGATTGAGGTTTGAGGATTGAGGATCGAGGCTTCAGGATTGAAGATTGAGGATTGAAGATTGAGTATTGAAGATTGAGGATTGAGTATTGAGGGTTGAGGATTGGGAATTGAGGATTGAAGATTAAATATTGATGATTGAAGATTGAGGATTGAGGATTGATGGTTGTGGATAGAGGACGAGGACTGAGGGTTGAATATTGATGTTTGCGGTCTGAGGATTGAGGATTGAGGATTGAGAATTGAGGATTGAGGATTGAGAATTGAAGATTGAGGATTGGGTATTGAGGATTGAAGAATGAGGATTGAGGATTGAGGATTGAGGATTGAGGATTGCAGATTGAGTATTGAGGATTGAGGATTGAGGAATGAGGATTGAGGATTGAGGATCGAGGATTGAGGATTGAGGATTGAGGAGTGAAGATTGAGTATTGAGGATTGAAGATTGAGGATTGGGTATTGAGGATTGAAGAATGAGCATTGAGGATTGAGAATTGACGCTTGTGGATTGCAGATTGAGTATTGAGGATTGAGGATTGAGGATTGAGGATTGAGGATTGTGGATTGAGGATTGAGGATTGAGGATTGAGGATTGAAGATTGAGTATTGAGTATTGAAGATTGAGGATTGAGGATTGAGGATTGCAGATTGAGTATTGAGGATTGAGGATTGAGGATTGAGGATTGAGGATTGAGGATCGAGGATAGAGGATTGAGAATTGAGGATTGAGGATTGAGGATTGAGGATTGAGGATTGAGGATTGATGATTGAGGATTGAAGATCGAGTATTGAGGATTGAAGATTGAGGATTGTGGATTGAGGATTGAGGATTGAGGTTGAGGATTGAAGATTGAGGATTGGGGATTGAGGATTGACGGTTGAGTATTGAGTATTGAGGATTGAGAATTGAGGATGAGGACTGATGGTTGAGGATTGAGGTTTGATGAATGAGGATTGAGGATTGAGGATTGAGGATTGGGGATTGAAGATTGACTATTGAGGATTGAAGATTGAGAAATCAGGATTGAGGATTGAGGATTGAGGATTGAAGATTGAGGATTGAGGATTGAGGATTGAGGATTGAGGATTGTGGATTGAGGATTGAGGATTGAAGATTGAGGATTGAGGATTGAGGATTGAGGATTGAGGATTGAGGATTGAGGACTGAGGATTGAAGATTGAATATTGATGATTGAAGATTGAGGATTGAGGATTGAGTGTTGTGGATTGAGGACGAGAACTGAGGGTTGAATATTGATGTTTGAGGTCTGAGGATTGATAATTGAGGATTGAGAATTGAGGATTGAGGATTGAGGTATGAAGATTGAGGATTGGGTATTGAGGATTGAAGAATGAGCATTGAGGATTGAGGATTGAGGATTGAGGATTGCAGATTGAGTATTGAGGATTGAGGATTGAGGATTGAGGATTGAGGATTGAGGATTGAGGATTGAGGATTGAGGATTGAGGATTGAAGGTTGAGTATTGTGGATTGAAGGTTGAGGATTGAGGATTGAGGATTGACAATTGAGGATTGAGGATTGAAGATTGAGGATTGAGGATTGAAATTGAGTATTGAGGATTGAAGATTGATGATTGAGATTTGATTATTGAATATTGTGGATTGAGTATCGAACCATGCGAATTCAGGATATTCTATTGAGTATTGAGAATTGAGGATTGATGGTTGAGTATTGAGGTTTGTTGGTTGAGGGTTGTGTGTTGAATATTGAGGATTGGGGATTGAGGATTGAGGATTGAGGATTGAGGATTGAAGATTGAGTATTGATGATTGAATATTGAGGATTGAGGATTGAGGTTTGAGGACTGAGGATCGAGGATTGAGGATTGAGGATTGAGGATTGAAGATTGAGTATTGAAGATTGAGGATTGAGTATTGAGGGTTGAGGATTGGGAATTGAGGATTGAAGACTGAATATTGATGATTGAAGATTGAGGATTGAGGATTGATGGTTGTGGATAGAGGACGAGGACTGAGGGTTGAATATTGATGTTTGCGGTCTAAGGATTGAGGATTGAGGATTGAGAATTGAGGATTGAGGATTGAGGATTGAAGATTGAGGATTGGGTATTGAGGATTGAAGAATGAGGATTGAGGATTGAGGATTGAGGATTGAGTATTGAAGATTAAGTATTGATCACTGAGGATTGAGGATTGAGGATTGAGGTTTGAGGATTGAATATTGAAGATTGAATATTGAGGATTTAAGATTCAGGATTGAGGATTGACGATTGAGGATGGAGGATGAGGGCTGAGGGTTGAGGATTGAGGTTTCAGTATTGAATCCTGAGAATTCAGGATATTCTATTGAGTATCGAGAATTGAGGATTGATGGTTAGTATTGAGGATTGAGGATTGAGGATTGAGTGTTGAAGATTGAGGATTGATGATTGATGATTGAGGATTGGGGATTGAGGATTGAGGAATGAGTATTGAAGACTGAGGATTGATGATTGAGGATTGAGGATTGAGGATTGGGGATTGAGGATTGAGGATTGGGTATTGAGGATTGAAGAATGAGGATTGAGGATTGAGGATTGAGGATTGAGGATTGAGGGTTGAAGGTTGAGGATTGGGTATTGAGGATTTAAGACTGAGGATTGAGGATTGAGTATTGAGGATTGAGGATTGAAGATTGAGTATAGAGGATTGAAGATTGAGGATTGTGGATTGAGGATTGAGGATTGAGGATTGAAGATTGAGTATTGAGGATTGAAGATTGAGGATTGAGTATTGAGGATTGAGGGTTGAGGATTGAGGATTGAGTGTTGAAGATTGATGATTGATGATTGAGGATTGAGCATTGAAGATTGAGGATTGGGGATTGAGGATTGACGATTGAGGATTGATTATTGAGGATTGAAGAGTGAGTATTGATGATTGAACATTGAGGATTGAGGATTGAGGGTTGAGGATTGAGGACGAGGACTGACGGTTGAGGATTGAGGTTTGAGGATTGAGGATTGAGGATTGAGGACTGAGGCTTGAGGATTGACGATTGAGCATAGAGGATTGAAGATTGAGGACTTGCGATTGAGGATTGAAGATTGAGGATTAAGGACTGAGGATTGGGGATTGAGGATCTAAGATTGGAGATTGATTTTTGGAGATTGAAGGTTGAGGATTGAGGATTGAGGATTGAGAATTGAGAATTGAGGATGTGGACTGAGGGTTGAGGATTGAGGTTTGAGGACCGAGGGTTGAGGATTGAGGATTGAGGACTGAGGATTGACGATTGAGTATTGAAGATTGAGGATTTATGACTGAGGATTGAGGATTGAGGATTGAGGATTGAGAATTGAGGATTGAAGATTGAGTATTGGGGATTGAATATTGAGGACTGAGGATTGAGGATTGAGAATGAGGGCTGAGGTTTGAGGATTGAGGTTAGAGGATTGAGGATTGAGGATTGAGGACTGAGGCTTGAGGATTGAGGATTGAGCATTGAGGATTGAAGATTGATGATTGGGTATTGAGGTTTGAAGAATGAGGATTGAGGGTTGAGGATTGAGGATTGAGGATTGAGGATCTAGGATTGGAGATTGATTATTGAGGATTGAAGATTTGGGGATTGAGGATTGAGGATTGAGGATCTAGGATTGGAGATTGATTATTGATCACTGAGGATTGAGGATTGAGGATTGAGGTTTGAGGATTGAGGATTGAGGATTGAGGATTGAGGATTGAGGATCGAGGATTGAGGATTGAGGATTGAGGAGTGAAGATTGAGTATTGAGGATTGAAGATTGAGGATTGGGTATTGAGGATTGAAGAATGAGCATTGAGGATTGAGAATTGACGCTTGTGGATTGCAGATTGAGTATTGAGGATTGAGGATTGAGGATTGAGGATTGAGGATTGTGGATTGAGGATTGAGGATTGAGGATTGAGGATTGAAGATTGAGTATTGAGTATTGAAGATTGAGGATTGAGGATTGAGGATTGCAGATTGAGTATTGAGGATTGAGGATTGAGGATTGAGGATTGAGGATTGAGGATCGAGGATAGAGGATTGAGAATTGAGGATTGAGGATTGAGGATTGAGGATTGAGGATTGAGGATTGATGATTGAGGATTGAAGATTGAGTATTGAGGATTGAAGATTGAGGATTGGGGATTGAGGATTGAGGATTGAGGTTGAGGATTGAAGATTGAGGATTGGGGATTGAGGATTGACGGTTGAGTATTGAGTATTGAGGATTGAGAATTGAGGATGAGGACTGATGGTTGAGGATTGAGGTTTGATGAATGAGGATTGAGGATTGAGGATTGAGGATTGGGGATTGAAGATTGACTATTGAGGATTGAAGATTGAGAATTCAGGATTGAGGATTGAGGATTGAGGATTGAAGATTGAGGATTGAGGATTGAGGATTGAGGATTGAGGATTGTGGATTGAGGATTGAGGATTGAAGATTGAGGATTGAGGATTGAGGATTGAGGATTGAGGATTGAGGATTGAGGATTGAGGATTGAAGATTGAATATTGATGATTGAAGATTGAGGATTGAGGATTGAGTGTTGTGGATTGAGGACGAGAACTGAGGGTTGAATATTGATGTTTGAGGTCTGAGGATTGATAATTGAGGATTGAGAATTGAGGATTGATGATTGAGGTATGAAGATTGAGGATTGGGTATTGAGGATTGAAGAATGAGCATTGAGGATTGAGGATTGAGGATTGAGGATTGCAGATTGAGTATTGAGGATTGAGGATTGAGGATTGAGGATTGAGGATTGAGGATTGAGGATTGAGGATTGAGGATTGAGGATTGAAGGTTGAGTATTGTGGATTGAAGGTTGAGGATTGAGGATTGAGGATTGACAATTGAGGATTGAGGATTGAAGATTGAGGATTGAGGATTGAAATTGAGTATTGAGGATTGAAGATTGATGATTGAGATTTGATTATTGAATATTGTGGATTGAGTATCGAACCATGCGAATTCAGGATATTCTATTGAGTATTGAGAATTGAGGATTGATGGTTGAGTATTGAGGTTTGTTGGTTGAGGGTTGTGTGTTGAATATTGAGGATTGGGGATTGAGGATTGAGGATTGAGGATTGAGGATTGAAGATTGAGTATTGATGATTGAATATTGAGGATTGAGGATTGAGGTTTGAGGACTGAGGATCGAGGATTGAGGATTGAGGATTGAGGATTGAAGATTGAGTATTGAAGATTGAGGATTGAGTATTGAGGGTTGAGGATTGGGAATTGAGGATTGAAGACTGAATATTGATGATTGAAGATTGAGGATTGAGGATTGATGGTTGTGGATAGAGGACGAGGACTGAGGGTTGAATATTGATGTTTGCGGTCTAAGGATTGAGGATTGAGGATTGAGAATTGAGGATTGAGGATTGAGGATTGAAGATTGAGGATTGGGTATTGAGGATTGAAGAATGAGGATTGAGGATTGAGGATTGAGGATTGAGTATTGAAGATTAAGTATTGATCACTGAGGATTGAGGATTGAGGATTGAGGTTTGAGGATTGAATATTGAAGATTGAATATTGAGGATTTAAGATTCAGGATTGAGGATTGACGATTGAGGATGGAGGATGAGGGCTGAGGGTTGAGGATTGAGGTTTCAGTATTGAATCCTGAGAATTCAGGATATTCTATTGAGTATCGAGAATTGAGGATTGATGGTTAGTATTGAGGATTGAGGATTGAGGATTGAGTGTTGAAGATTGAGGATTGATGATTGATGATTGAGGATTGGGGATTGAGGATTGAGGAATGAGTATTGAAGACTGAGGATTGATGATTGAGGATTGAGGATTGAGGATTGGGGATTGAGGATTGAGGATTGGGTATTGAGGATTGAAGAATGAGGATTGAGGATTGAGGATTGAGGATTGAGGATTGAGGGTTGAAGGTTGAGGATTGGGTATTGAGGATTTAAGACTGAGGATTGAGGATTGAGTATTGAGGATTGAGGATTGAAGATTGAGTATAGAGGATTGAAGATTGAGGATTGTGGATTGAGGATTGAGGATTGAGGATTGAAGATTGAGTATTGAGGATTGAAGATTGAGGATTGAGTATTGAGGATTGAGGGTTGAGGATTGAGGATTGAGTGTTGAAGATTGATGATTGATGATTGAGGATTGAGCATTGAAGATTGAGGATTGGGGATTGAGGATTGACGATTGAGGATTGATTATTGAGGATTGAAGAGTGAGTATTGATGATTGAACATTGAGGATTGAGGATTGAGGGTTGAGGATTGAGGACGAGGACTGACGGTTGAGGATTGAGGTTTGAGGATTGAGGATTGAGGATTGAGGACTGAGGCTTGAGGATTGACGATTGAGCATAGAGGATTGAAGATTGAGGACTGGCGATTGAGGATTGAAGATTGAGGATTAAGGACTGAGGATTGGGGATTGAGGATCTAAGATTGGAGATTGATTTTTGGAGATTGAAGGTTGAGGATTGAGGATTGAGGATTGAGAATTGAGAATTGAGGATGTGGACTGAGGGTTGAGGATTGAGGTTTGAGGACCGAGGGTTGAGGATTGAGGATTGAGGACTGAGGATTGACGATTGAGTATTGAAGATTGAGGATTTATGACTGAGGATTGAGGATTGAGGATTGAGGATTGAGAATTGAGGATTGAAGATTGAGTATTGGGGATTGAATATTGAGGACTGAGGATTGAGGATTGAGAATGAGGGCTGAGGTTTGAGGATTGAGGTTAGAGGATTGAGGATTGAGGATTGAGGACTGAGGCTTGAGGATTGAGGATTGAGCATTGAGGATTGAAGATTGATGATTGGGTATTGAGGTTTGAAGAATGAGGATTGAGGGTTGAGGATTGAGGATTGAGGATTGAGGATCTAGGATTGGAGATTGATTATTGAGGATTGAAGATTTGGGGATTGAGGATTGAGGATTGAGGATCTAGGATTGGAGATTGATTATTGATCACTGAGGATTGAGGATTGAGGATTGAGGTTTGAGGATTGAGGATTGAGGATTGAGGATTGTGGATTGAGGATCGAGGATTGAGGATTGAGGATTGAGGAGTGAAGATTGAGTATTGAGGATTGAAGATTGAGGATTGGGTATTGAGGATTGAAGAATGAGCATTGAGGATTGAGAATTGACGCTTGTGGATTGCAGATTGAGTATTGAGGATTGAGGATTGAGGATTGAGGATTGAGGATTGTGGATTGAGGATTGAGGATTGAGGATTGAGGATTGAAGATTGAGTATTGAGTATTGAAGATTGAGGATTGAGGATTGAGGATTGCAGATTGAGTATTGAGGATTGAGGATTGAGGATTGAGGATTGAGGATTGAGGATCGAGGATAGAGGATTGAGAATTGAGGATTGAGGATTGAGGATTGAGGATTGAGGATTGAGGATTGATGATTGAGGATTGAAGATTGAGTATTGAGGATTGAAGATTGAGGATTGGGGATTGAGGATTGAGGATTGAGGTTGAGGATTGAAGATTGAGGATTGGGGATTGAGGATTGACGGTTGAGTATTGAGTATTGAGGATTGAGAATTGAGGATGAGGACTGATGGTTGAGGATTGAGGTTTGATGAATGAGGATTGAGGATTGAGGATTGAGGATTGGGGATTGAAGATTGACTATTGAGGATTGAAGATTGAGAATTCAGGATTGAGGATTGAGGATTGAGGATTGAAGATTGAGGATTGAGGATTGAGGATTGAGGATTGAGGATTGTGGATTGAGGATTGAGGATTGAAGATTGAGGATTGAGGATTGAGGATTGAGGATTGAGGATTGACGATTGAGGATTGAGGATTGAAGATTGAATATTGATGATTGAAGATTGAGGATTGAGGATTGAGTGTTGTGGATTGAGGACGAGAACTGAGGGTTGAATATTGATGTTTGAGGTCTGAGGATTGATAATTGAGGATTGAGAATTGAGGATTGATGATTGAGGTATGAAGATTGAGGATTGGGTATTGAGGATTGAAGAATGAGCATTGAGGATTGAGGATTGAGGATTGAGGATTGCAGATTGAGTATTGAGGATTGAGGATTGAGGATTGAGGATTGAGGATTGAGGATTGAGGATTGAGGATTGAGGATTGAGGATTGAAGGTTGAGTATTGTGGATTGAAGGTTGAGGATTGAGGATTGAGGATTGACAATTGAGGATTGAGGATTGAAGATTGAGGATTGAGGATTGAAATTGAGTATTGAGGATTGAAGATTGATGATTGAGATTTGATTATTGAATATTGTGGATTGAGTATCGAACCATGCGAATTCAGGATATTCTATTGAGTATTGAGAATTGAGGATTGATGGTTGAGTATTGAGGTTTGTTGGTTGAGGGTTGTGTGTTGAATATTGAGGATTGGGGATTGAGGATTGAGGATTGAGGATTGAGGATTGAAGATTGAGTATTGATGATTGAATATTGAGGATTGAGGATTGAGGTTTGAGGACTGAGGATCGAGGATTGAGGATTGAGGATTGAGGATTGAAGATTGAGTATTGAAGATTGAGGATTGAGTATTGAGGGTTGAGGATTGGGAATTGAGGATTGAAGACTGAATATTGATGATTGAAGATTGAGGATTGAGGATTGATGGTTGTGGATAGAGGACGAGGACTGAGGGTTGAATATTGATGTTTGCGGTCTAAGGATTGAGGATTGAGGATTGAGAATTGAGGATTGAGGATTGAGAATTGAAGATTGAGGATTGGGTATTGAGGATTGAAGAATGAGGATTGAGGATTGAGGATTGAGGATTGAGTATTGAAGATTAAGTATTGATCACTGAGGATTGAGGATTGAGGATTGAGGTTTGAGGATTGAATATTGAAGATTGAATATTGAGGATTTAAGATTCAGGATTGAGGATTGACGATTGAGGATGGAGGATGAGGGCTGAGGGTTGAGGATTGAGGTTTCAGTATTGAATCCTGAGAATTCAGGATATTCTATTGAGTATCGAGAATTGAGGATTGATGGTTAGTATTGAGGATTGAGGATTGAGGATTGAGTGTTGAAGATTGAGGATTGATGATTGATGATTGAGGATTGGGGATTGAGGATTGAGGAATGAGTATTGAAGACTGAGGATTGATGATTGAGGATTGAGGATTGAGGATTGGGGATTGAGGATTGAGGATTGGGTATTGAGGATTGAAGAATGAGGATTGAGGATTGAGGATTGAGGATTGAGGATTGAGGGTTGAAGGTTGAGGATTGGGTATTGAGGATTTAAGACTGAGGATTGAGGATTGAGTATTGAGGATTGAGGATTGAAGATTGAGTATAGAGGATTGAAGATTGAGGATTGTGGATTGAGGATTGAGGATTGAGGATTGAAGATTGAGTATTGAGGATTGAAGATTGAGGATTGAGTATTGAGGATTGAGGGTTGAGGATTGAGGATTGAGTGTTGAAGATTGATGATTGATGATTGAGGATTGAGCATTGAAGATTGAGGATTGGGGATTGAGGATTGACGATTGAGGATTGATTATTGAGGATTGAAGAGTGAGTATTGATGATTGAACATTGAGGATTGAGGATTGAGGGTTGAGGATTGAGGACGAGGACTGACGGTTGAGGATTGAGGTTTGAGGATTGAGGATTGAGGATTGAGGACTGAGGCTTGAGGATTGACGATTGAGCATAGAGGATTGAAGATTGAGGACTGGCGATTGAGGATTGAAGATTGAGGATTAAGGACTGAGGATTGGGGATTGAGGATCTAAGATTGGAGATTGATTTTTGGAGATTGAAGGTTGAGGATTGAGGATTGAGGATTGAGAATTGAGAATTGAGGATGTGGACTGAGGGTTGAGGATTGAGGTTTGAGGACCGAGGGTTGAGGATTGAGGATTGAGGACTGAGGATTGACGATTGAGTATTGAAGATTGAGGATTTATGACTGAGGATTGAGGATTGAGGATTGAGGATTGAGAATTGAGGATTGAAGATTGAGTATTGGGGATTGAATATTGAGGACTGAGGATTGTGGATTGAGAATGAGGGCTGAGGTTTGAGGATTGAGGTTAGAGGATTGAGGATTGAGGATTGAGGACTGAGGCTTGAGGATTGAGGATTGAGCATTGAGGATTGAAGATTGATGATTGGGTATTGAGGTTTGAAGAATGAGGATTGAGGGTTGAGGATTGAGGATTGAGGATTGAGGATCTAGGATTGGAGATTGATTATTGAGGATTGAAGATTGGGGATTGAGGATTGAGGATTGAGGATCTAGGATTGGAGATTGATTATTGATCACTGAGGATTGAGGATTGAGGATTGAGGTTTGAGGATTGAGGATTGAAGATTGAATGTTGAGGATTGAACATTCAGGATTGAGGATTGGCGATTGAGAATGGAGGATGAGGGCTGAGGGTTGAGGATTGAGGTTTCAGTATTGAATCCTGAGAATTCAGGATATTCTATTGAGTACCGAGAATTGAGGATTGAGGATTGAGGATTGAGTGTTGAAGATAGAGGATTGATGATTGAAGATTGAGGATTGAGGTTTGAGGATTGAGGATTGAGGATTGAGGACTGAGGCTTGAGGATTGAGGATTGAGCATTGAGGATTGAAGACTGAGGATTGGGTATTGAGGTTTGAAGAATGAGGATTGAGGATTGAGGATTGAGGATTGAGGATTGAGGATCTAGGATTGGAGATTGATTATTGAGGATTGAAGATTGGGGATTGAGGATTGAGGATTGAGGATCTAGGATTGGAGATTGATTATTGAGGATGAAGATTGAGAATTGGGTATTGAGGTTTGAAGAATGAGGGTTGAGGATTGAGGATTGAGGATTGAGGATTGAGGATCTAGGATTGGAGATTGAATATAGAGGATTGAAGATTGGGGATTGAGGATTGAGGATTGAGTATCTAGGTTTGGAGATTGATTATTGAGGATGAAGATTGAGAATTGAGGATTGAGGATTGAGAATTGAGAATTGAGGATGAGGACTAAGGGTTGAGGATTGAGGGTTGAGAAATGAGGATTGGGGATTGAGGATTGAGGATTGAGGATTGAGGATTGAGGATTGAGGATTGAGGATTGAGTATTGAAGATTGAGTATTGATCACTGAGGATTGAGGATTGAGGATTGCAGATTGAGTCTTGTGGATTGAAGATTGAGGATTCAGGGTTGAGGATTGAGGATTGAGGATTGAGGATTGAGGATTGAGGATTGAAGATTGAGTATTGATTATTGAAGATTGAGGATTGAGGATTGAGGATTGAGGATTGACGATTGAGCATTGAAGATTGAGGATTGGGGATTGAGGATTGACGATTGAGGATTGAGTATTGAGGATTGAAGGTTGAGTATTGATGATTGAAGGTTGAGGATTGATGATTGAGGGTTGAGGATTGAGGACGAGGACTGACGGTTGAGGATTGAGGTTTGAGGATTGAGGATTGAGGATTGAGGACTGAGGCTTGAGGATTGACGATTGAGCATAGAGGATTGAAGATTGAGGACTGGCGATTGAGGATTGAAGATTGAGGATTAAGGACTGAGGATTGGGGATTGAGGATCTAGGATTGGAGATTGATTTTTGGGGATTGAAAATTGAGGATTGAGGATTGAGGATTGAGAATTGAGAATTGAGGATGTGGACTGAGGGATGAGGATTGAGGTTTGAGGAACGAGGATTGAGGATTGAGGATTGAGGACTGAGGATTGACGATTGAGTGTTGAAGATTGAGGATTTATGACTGAGGATTGAGGATTGAGGATTGAGGATTGAGGATTGAGGATTGAGGATTGGGGATTGAGGATTGAGCATTGAGGCTTGAGGACTGAGGGCTGAGTATTGAGGATTGAGGATTGAGGATTGAGGATGAGGGCTCAGGGTTGAGGATTGAGGTTTGAGGACTGAGGACTGAGGATTGATGATTGATGATTGAGAATTGAGGATTGAGTACTGAGGATTGAAGATTGAGGATTGGGTATTGAGGATTGAAGAATGAGGATTGAGGATTGAGGTTTGAGGATTGAGGATTGAAGATTGAGTATTGAGGATTGAAGACTGACGATTGAGGATTGAGGATTGAAGACTGAGGATTGACGCTTGAGGATTGAGGGTTGAGGATGTAGGATTGAAGAGAGAGGTCTGAGTGTTGAGGATTGTGTGTTGAGAATTGATGCTTGAGGTTTGAGATTTGATTATTGAATATTCTGGATTGAGTATTGAACCATAAGGATTCAGGATGTTCTATTGAGTATTGAGAATTGAGGATTGATGGTTGAGTATTGAGGATTGATGGTTGAGGGTTGAGTGATGAATATTGAGGATTGAGGATTAAGGATTGAGGATTGATGATTGAGGATTGAAGATTGATTATTGATGATTGAAGATTGAGGACTGAGGATTGAGTGTTGTGGATAGAGGACGAGGACTGAGGGTTGAATATTAATGTTTGAGGTCTGAGGATTAAGGATTGAGGGTTGAGAATTGAGGATTGAGGATTGAGGATTGAAGATTGAGGATTGTGTATTGAGGATTGAAGTATGAGGATTGAGGATTGAGGTTTGAGGATTGAGGATTGCAGATTGAGTATTGAGGATTGAAGATTGAGGTTTGAGGATTGAGGATTGAAGATTGAGGATTGAGGATTGAGGATTGAGGATTGAGGATTGAGTGTGGTGGATTGAAGATTGAGTATTGAGGATAGAAGACTGACAATTGAGGATTGAGAATTGAGGATCGAGGATTGAGGATTGAAGATTTAGTATTGAGGATTGAAGATAGAGGGCTGAGAATTGAGGATTGAGTATTGAAGACTGAAGATTGAGGATTGGGTACTGAGGATTGAAGAATGAGGATTGAGGATTGAGGATTGAGGATTGAGTGTTGAGGATTGAAGATTGAGTATTGAGGATAGAAGACTGACGATTGAGGACTGAGAATTGAGTATTGAAGGTTGAGGATTGATGATTGAGGAATGAGGATTGAGGATTGAGGATTGAGGATTGAGTATTGAAGATTGAGGATTGATGATTGAAAATTGAGGATTGAGGATTGGGGATTGAGGATTGAGGATTGAGGTTTGAGGACTGAGGACTCAGGATTGTGGATTGGGATTGAGGATTGAAGATTCAGTATTGAGGATTGAAGATTGGGAATTGAGGATTGAGGATTGAACACTGAGGACTGAGAGTTGAGTGTTGAGTGATGAGAATTGATGTTTGTGGATCGAGGTTTGAAGATTGCAGATTGAGTATTGAGTATTGAAAACTTTGAATTGAGGATATTCTATTGAGGATTGAGGATTGACAACAGATTGATTAGGACTGAGGTCTGAAGATTGAGGATTAAGGATTGAGGATTCAGAATTGACGCTTGAGGATTGAGGGTTGAGGATGTAGGATTGAAGAGAGAGGACTGAGTGTCGAGGATTGAGTATTGAGAATTGATGCTTGAGGTTTGAGGTTTGATTATTGGATATTCTGGATTGAGTATTGAACCATAAGAATTCAGGATGTTCTATGGAGTATTGAGAATTGAGGATTGATGGTTGAGTATTGAGGATTGATGGTTGGGGGTTGAGGATTGAGGATTGAGTATTGAAGATTAAGTATTGATCACTGAGGATTGAGGATTGAGGATTGAGGTTTGAGGATTGAATATTGAAGATTGAATATTGAGGATTTAAGATTCAGGATTGAGGATTGACGATTGAGGATGGAGGATGAGGGCTGAGGGTTGAGGATTGAGGTTTCAGTATTGAATCCTGAGAATTCAGGATATTCTATTGAGTATCGAGAATTGAGGATTGATGGTTAGTATTGAGGATTGAGGATTGAGGATTGATGATTGAAGATTGAAAATTGGGGATTGAGGATTGAGGAATGAGTATTGAAGATTGAGGATTGATGATTGACGATTGAGGATTGAGGATTGGGGATTGAGGATTGAGCATTGTGGTTTGAGGACTGAGGGCTGAGGAATGAGGATTGAGGATTGAGGATTGAGGATGAGGGCTGAGGGTTGAGGATTGAGGCTTGAGGTCTGAGGACTGAGGATTGAGGATTGAGAATTGAGGATTTAAGATTGAGGATTGAAGATTGAGGATTGGGTATTGAGGATTGAAGAATGAGGATTGAGGATTGACGATGGAGGATTGATTATTGAGGATTGAAGAGTGAGTATTGATGATTGAAGATTGAGGATTGAGGATTGAGGGTTGAGGATTGAGGACGAGGACTGACGGTTGAGGATTGAGGTTTGAGGATTGAGGATTGAGGATTGAGGACTGAGGCTTGAGGATTGACGATTGAGCATAGAGGATTGAAGATTGAGGACTGGCGATTGAGGATTGAAGATTGAGGATTAAGGACTGAGGATTGGGGATTGAGGATCTAAGATTGGAGATTGATTTTTGGAGATTGAAGGTTGAGGATTGAGGATTGAGGATTGAGAATTGAGAATTGAGGATGTGGACTGAGGGTTGAGGACTGAGGTTTGAGGACCGAGGGTTGAGGATTGAGGATTGAGGACTGAGGATTGACGATTGAGTATTGAAGATTGAGGATTTATGACTGAGGATTGAGGATTGAGGATTGAGGATTGAGAATTGAGGATTGAAGATTGAGTATTGGGGATTGAATATTGAGGACTGAGGATTGAGGATTGAGAATAAGGGCTGAGGGTTGAGGATTGAGGTTAGAGGATTGAGGATTGAGGATTGAGGACTGAGGCTTGAGGATTGAGGATTGAGCATTGAGGATTGAAGATTGACGATTGGGTATTTAGGTTTGAAGAATGAGGATTGAGGGTTGAGGATTGAGGATTGAGGATTGAGGATCTAGGATTGGAGATTGTTTATTGAGGATTGAAGATTGGGGATTGAGGATTGAGGATTGAGGATCTAGGATTGGAGATTGATTATTGATCACTGAGGATTGAGGATTGAGGATTGAGGTTTGAGGATTGAGGATTGAAGATTGAATGTTGAGGATTCAGCATTCAGGATTGAGGATTGGCGATTGAGAATGGAGGATGAGGGCTGAGGGTTGAGGATTGAGGTTTCAGTATTGAATCCTGAGAATTCAGGATATTCTATTGAGTATCGAGAATTGAGGATTGAGGATTGAGTGTTGAAGATAGAGGATTGATGATTGAAGATTGAGGATTGACGTTTGAGGATTGAGAATTGAGGATTGAGGACTGAGGCTTGAGTATTGAGGATTGAGCATTGAGGATTGAAGACTGAGGATTGGGTATTGAGGTTTGAAGAATGAGGATTGAGGATTGAGGATTGAGGATTGAGGATTGAGGATCTAGGATTGGAGATTGATTATTGAGGATTGAAGATTGGGGATTGAGGATTGAGGATTGAGGATCTAGGATTGGAGATTGATTATTGAGGATGAAGATTGAGAATTGGGTATTGAGGTTTGAAGAATGAGGATTGAGGATTGAGGATTGAGTATTGAGGATTGAGGATTGAGGATTGAAGATTGAGGATTGAAGATTGAAATTGAGTATTGAGGATTGAGGATTGAGGATTGAAGATTGAGTATTGATGATTGAATATTGAGGATTGAGGATTGAGGTTTGAGGATTGAGGATCGAGGATTGAGGATTGAGGATTGAGGATTGAAGATTGAGTATTGAAGATTGAGGATTGAGTTGAGGGTTGAGGATTGGGAATTGAGGATTGAAGATTGAATATTGATGATTGAAGATTGAGGATTGAGGATTGATGGTTGTGGATAGAGGACGAGGACTGAGGGTTGAATATTGATGTTTGCGGTCTGAGGATTGAGGATTGAGGATTGAGAATTGAGGATTGAGGATTGAGAATTGAAGATTGAGGATTGGGTATTGAGGATTGAAGAATGGGGATTGAGGATTGAGGATTGAGGATTGAGGATTGCAGATTGAGTATTGAGGATTGAGGATTGAGGATTGAGCATTGAGGATTGAGGATCGAGGATTGAGGATTGAGGATTGAGGAGTGAAGATTGAGTATTGAGGATTGAAGATTGAGGATTGGGTATTGAGGATTGAAGAATGAGCATTGAGGATTGAGGATTGACGCTTGAGGATTGCAGATTGAGTATTGAGGATTGAGGATTGAGGATTGAGGATTGAGGATTGTGGATTGAGGATTGAGGATTGAGGATTGAGGATTGAAGATTGAGTATTGAGGATTGAAGATTGAGGATTGAGGATTGAGGATTGATAATTGAGGATTGAGGGTTGAAGATTGAGGATTGAGGATTGAAATTGAGTATTGAGGATTGAAGATTGAGGATTGAGATTTGATTATTGAATATTGTGGTTTGAGTACCGAACCATGCGGATTCAGGATATTCTATTGAGTATTGAGAATTGAGGATTGATGGTTGAGTATTGAGGAATGTTGGCTGAGGGTTGTGTGTTGAATATTGAGGATTGGGGATTGAGGTTTGAGGATTGAGGATTGAAGATTGAGGATTGGGTATTGAGGATTGAAGGATGAGGATTGAGGATTGAGGATTGAGGGTTGCGGATTGAGGACCTAGGATTGGAGATTGATTATTGACGATTGATGATTGGGGATTGAGGATTGAGGATTGAGGATCTAGGATTGGTAATCGATTATTGAGGATTGAGGTTTGAGGTCTGAGGACTGCGGATTGAGTATTGAGAATTGAGGATTGAGGATTGAGGATTGAAGATTGAGGATGGGGGACTGAGTGTTGAGGGTTGAGTGATGAGAATTGAAAGTTTGTGGATAGAGATTTTAAGATTGCAGACTGTGTATTGAGTATTGAAAGGTGTGAATTGACGATATTGTATTGAGGATTGAGAACTGACGAATGATTGTTGAGGACTGAGGACTGAAGGTTGAGGATTCAGGATTGTGGATACAGGATTGACGTTTGAGGACTGAGAATTGAGGATTGAGTATTGAGGATTGAGGATTGAGGATTGAGGATTGAGGATTGAGGATTGAGGATTGGGTATTGTGGATTGAACATTGAGGATTGAGGATTGAGGATTGAGGATTGAGGATTGAGGACTGAAGATTGAATATTGATGATTGATGATTAAGGATTGAGGATTGAGGGTTGTGAATTGAGGACGAGGACTGAGGGTTGAGTATTGATGTGTGAGGTCTGAGGATTGAGGATTGAGGATTGAGAGTTGAGGATTGAGGATTGAAGATTGAGTATTGGGTGTTGAGGATTGAAGAATGAGGATTGAGGATGGAGGATTGAGGATTGAGGATTGAAGATTGAGTATTGAGGATTGAACATTGAGTATTGAGGATTGAGAATTGAGGAATGGGGATTGAAGATTGAGTATTGAGGATTGAAGATTGAGGATTGAGGATTGAGGATTGAGGATTGAGGATTGAAGATTGAGGATTGTGGATTGAGGATTGAGGATTGAGGATTGAGGATTGAGGATTGAAGATTGAATATTGATGATTGAAGTTTGAGGATTGAGGATTGATGGTTGTGGATAGAGGACGAGGACTGAGGGTTGAATATTGATGCTTGAGGTCTGAGGATTGAGGATTGAGGATTGAGAATTGAGGATTGAGGATTGAGGATTGAAGATTGAGGATTGGGTGTTGAGGATTGAAGAATTAGGATTGAGGATTGAGGATTGAGAATTGAGGATTGAAGATTGAGTATTGAGGATTGAACATTGAGGATTGAGGATTGAGAATTGAGGATTGGGGATTGAAGATTGAGTACTGAGGATTGAAGATTGAGGATTGAGAATTGAGGATTGAGGATTGAGGATTGAATGTTGAGGATTGTGGATTGAGGATTGAGGATTGAAGATTGAGGATTGAGGATTGAGGATTGAGGATTGAGGATTGAGGATTGAGGATTGAAGATTGAATATTGATGATTGAAGATTGAGTATTGAGGATTGAGTGTTGTGGATTGAGGACGAGAACTGAGGGTTGAATATTGATGTTTGAGGTCTGAGGATTGATAATTGAGGATTGAGAGTTGAGGATTGAGGATTGAGGTTTGAAGATTGAGGATTGGGTATTGAGGATTGAAGAATGAGCATTGAGGATTGAGGATAGAGGATTGAGGATTGCAGATTGAGTATTGAGGATTGAGGATTGAGGATTGAGGATTGAGGATTGAGGATTGAGGATTGAGGATTGAGGATTGAGGATTGAAGGTTGAGTATTGAGGATCGAAGGTTGAGGATTGAGGATTGAGGATTGACAATTGAGGATTGAGGATTGAAGATTGAGGATTGAGGATTGAAATTGAGTATTGAGGATTGAAGATTGAGGATTGAGATTTGATTATTGAATATTGTGGGTTGAGTATCGAACCATGCGAATTCAGGATATTCTATTGAGTATCGAGAATTGAGGATTGATGGTTGAGTATTGAGGATTGTTGGCTGAGGGTTGTGTGTTGAATATTGAGGATTGGGGATTGAGGATTGAGGATTGAGGATTGAGGATTGAAGATTGAGTATTGATGATTGAATATTGAGGATTGAGGATTGAGGTTTGAGGATTGAGGGTCGAGGCTTCAGGATTGAAGATTGAGGATTGAAGATTGAGTATTGAAGATTGAGGATTGAGTATTGAGGGTTGAGGATTGGGAATTGAGGATTGAAGATTGAATATTGATGATTGAAGATTGAGGATTGAGGATTGATGGTTGTGGATAGAGGACGAGGACTGAGGGTTGAATATTGATGTTTGCGGTCTGAGGATTGAGGATTGAGGATTGAGAATTGAGGATTGAGGATTGAGAATTGAAGATTGAGGATTGGGTATTGAGGATTGAAGAATGAGGATTGAGGATTGAGGATTGAGGATTGAGGATTGCAGATTGAGTATTGAGGATTGAGGATTGAGGATTGAGGATTGAGGATTGAGGATCGAGGATTGAGGATTGAGGATTGAGGAGTGAAAATTGAGTATTGAGGATTGAAGATTGAGGATTGGGTATTGAGGATTGAAGAATGAGCATTGAGGATTGAGAATTGACGCTTGTGGATTGCAGATTGAGTATTGAGGATTGAGGATTGAGGATTGAGGATTGAGGATTGTGGATTGAGGATTGAGGATTGAGGATTGAGGATTGAAGATTGAGTATTGAGGATTGAAGATTGAGGATTGAGGATTGAGGATTGCAGATTGAGTATTGAGGATTGAGGATTGAGGATTGAGGATTGAGGATTGAGGATCGAGGATTGAGGATTGAGAATTGAGGATTGAGGATTGAGGATTGAGGATTGAGGATTGAGGATTGATGATTGAGGATTGAAGATTGAGTATTGAGGATTGAAGATTGAGGATTGAGGATTGAGGATTGAGGATTGAGGTTGAGGATTGAAGATTGAGGATTGGGGATTGAGGATTGACGGTTGAGGATTGAGTATTGAGGATTGAGAATTGAGGATGAGGACTGATGGTTGAGGATTGAGGTTTGATGAATGAGGATTGAGGATTGAGGATTGAGGATTGGGGATTGAAGATTGACTATTGAGGATTGAAGATTGAGAATTCAGGATTGAGGATTGAGGATTGAGGATTGAAGATTGAGGATTGAGGATTGAGGATTGAGGATTGAGGATTGTGGATTGAGGATTGAGGATTGAAGATTGAGGATTGAGGATTGAGGATTGAGGATTGAGGATTGAGGATTGAGGATTGAGGATTGAAGATTGAATATTGATGATTGAAGATTGAGGATTGAGTGTTGTGGATTGAGGACGAGAACTGAGGGTTGAATATTGATGTTTGAGGTCTGAGGATTGATAATTGAGGATTGAGAATTGAGGATTGAGGATTGAGGTATGAAGATTGAGGATTGGGTATTGAGGATTGAAGAATGAGCATTGAGGATTGAGGATTGAGGATTGAGGATTGCAGATTGAGTATTGAGGATTGAGGATTGAGGATTGAGGATTGAGGATTGAGGATTGAGGATTGAGGATTGAGGATTGAGGATTGAAGGTTGAGTATTGTGGATTGAAGGTTGAGGATTGAGGATTGAGGATTGACAATTGAGGTTTGAGGATTGAAGATTGAGGATTGAGGATTGAAATTGCGTATTGAGGATTGAAGATTGAGGATTGAGATTTGATTATTGAATATTGTGGATTGAGTATCGGACCATGCGAATTCAGGATATTCTATTGAGTATTGAGAATTGAGGATTGATGGTTGAGTATTGAGGTTTGTTGGTTGAGGGTTGTGTGTTGAATATTGAGGATTGGGGATTGAGGATTGAGGATTGAGGATTGAGGATTGAAGATTGAGTATTGATGATTGAATATTGAGGATTGAGGATTGAGGTTTGAGGACTGAGGATCGAGGATTGAGGATTGAGGATTGAGGATTGAAGATTGAGTATTGAAGATTGAGGATTGAGTATTGAGGGTTGAGGATTGGGAATTGAGGATTGAAGACTGAATATTGATGATTGAAGATTGAGGATTGAGGATTGATGGTTGTGGATAGAGGACGAGGACTGAGGGTTGAATATTGATGTTTGCGGTCTAAGGATTGAGGATTGAGGATTGAGAATTGAGGATTGAGGATTGAGGATTGAAGATTGAGGATTGGGTATTGAGGATTGAAGAATGAGATTGAGGATTGAGGATTGAGGATTGAGTATTGAAGATTAAGTATTGATCACTGAGGATTGAGGATTGAGGATTGAGGTTTGAGGATTGAATATTGAAGATTGAATATTGAGGATTTAAGATTCAGGATTGAGGATTGACGATTGAGGATGGAGGATGAGGGCTGAGGGTTGAGGATTGAGGTTTCAGTATTGAATCCTGAGAATTCAGGATATTCTATTGAGTATCGAGAATTGAGGATTGATGGTTAGTATTGAGGATTGAGGATTGAGGATTGAGTGTTGAAGATTGAGATTGATGATTGATGATTGAGGATTGGGGATTGAGGATTGAGGAATGAGTATTGAAGACTGAGGATTGATGATTGAGGGATTGAGGATTGAGGATTGGGGATTGAGGATTGAGGATTGGGTATTGAGGATTGAAGAATGAGGATTGAGGATTGAGGATTGAGGATTGAGGATTGAGGGTTGAAGGTTGAGGATTGGGTATTGAGGATTTAAGACTGAGGATTGAGGATTGAGTATTGAGGATTGAGGATTGAAGATTGAGTATAGAGGATTGAAGATTGAGGATTGTGGATTGAGGATTGAGGATTGAGGATTGAAGATTGAGTATTGAGGATTGAAGATTGAGGATTGAGTATTGAGGATTGAGGGTTGAGGATTGAGGATTGAGTGTTGAAGATTGATGATTGATGATTGAGGATTGAGCATTGAAGATTGAGGATTGGGGATTGAGGATTGACGATTGAGGATTGATTATTGAGGATTGAAGAGTGAGTATTGATGATTGAACATTGAGGATTGAGGATTGAGGGTTGAGGATTGAGGACGAGGACTGACGGTTGAGGATTGAGGTTTGAGGATTGAGGATTGAGGATTGAGGACTGAGGCTTGAGGATTGACGATTGAGCATAGAGGATTGAAGATTGAGGACTGGCGATTGAGGATTGAAGATTGAGGATTAAGGACTGAGGATTGGGGATTGAGGATCTAAGATTGGAGATTGATTTTTGGAGATTGAAGGTTGAGGATTGAGGATTGAGGATTGAGAATTGAGAATTGAGGATGTGGACTGAGGGTTGAGGATTGAGGTTTGAGGACCGAGGGTTGAGGATTGAGGATTGAGGACTGAGGATTGACGATTGAGTATTGAAGATTGAGGATTTATGACTGAGGATTGAGGATTGAGGATTGAGGATTGAGAATTGAGGATTGAAGATTGAGTATTGGGGATTGAATATTGAGGACTGAGGATTGAGGATTGAGAATGAGGGCTGAGGTTTGAGGATTGAGGTTAGAGGATTGAGGATTGAGGATTGAGGACTGAGGCTTGAGGATTGAGGATTGAGCATTGAGGATTGAAGATTGATGATTGGGTATTGAGGTTTGAAGAATGAGGATTGAGGGTTGAGGATTGAGGATTGAGGATTGAGGATCTAGGATTGGAGATTGTTTATTGAGGATTGAAGATTGGGGATTGAGGATTGAGGATTGAGGATCTAGGATTGGAGATTGATTATTGATCACTGAGGATTGAGGATTGAGGATTGAGGTTTGAGGATTGAGGATTGAAGATTGAATGTTGAGGATTCAGCATTCAGGATTGAGGATTGGCGTTTGAGAATGGAGGATGAGGGCTGAGGGTTGAGGATTGAGGTTTCAGTATTGAATCCTGAGAATTCAGGATATTCTATTGAGTATCGAGAATTGAGGATTGATGGTTAGTATTGAGGATTGAGGATTGAGTGTTGAAGATAGAGGATTGATGATTGAAGATTGAGGATTGAGGTTTGAGGATTGAGGATTGAGGATTGAGGACTGAGGCTTGAGTATTGAGGATTGAGCATTGAGGATTGAAGACTGAGGATTGGGTATTGAGGTTTGAAGAATGAGGATTGAGGATTGAGGATTGAGGATTGAGGATTGAGGATCTAGGATTGGAGATTGATTATTGAGGATTGAAGATTGGGGATTGAGGATTGAGGATTGAGGATCTAGGATTGGAGATTGATTATTGAGGATGAAGATTGAGAATTGGGTATTGAGGTTTGAAGAATGAGGATTGAGGATTGAGGATTGAGTATTGAGGATTGAGGATTGAGGATTGAAGATTGAGGATTGAAGATTGAAATTGAGTATTGAGGATTGAGGATTGAGGATTGAAGATTGCGTATTGATGATTGAATATTGAGGATTGAGGATTGAGGTTTGAGGATTGAGGATCGAGGATTGAGGATTGAGGATTGAGGATTGAAGATTGAGTATTGAAGATTGAGGATTGAGTTGAGGGTTGAGGATTGGGAATTGAGGATTGAAGATTGAATATTGATGATTGAAGATTGAGGATTGAGGATTGATGGTTGTGGATAGAGGACGAGGACTGAGGGTTGAATATTGATGTTTGCGGTCTGAGGATTGAGGATTGAGGATTGAGAATTGAGGATTGAGGATTGAGAATTGAAGATTGAGGATTGGGTATTGAGGATTGAAGAATGAGGATTGAGGATTGAGGATTGAGGATTGAGGATTGCAGATTGAGTATTGAGGATTGAGGATTGAGGATTGAGGATTGAGGATTGAGGATCGAGGATTGAGGATTGAGGATTGAGGAGTGAAGATTGAGTATTGAGGATTGAAGATTGAGGATTGGGTATTGAGGATTGAAGAATGAGCATTGAGGATTGAGGATTGACGCTTGAGGATTGCAGATTGAGTATTGAGGATTGAGGATTGAGGATTGAGGATTGAGGATTGTGGATTGAGGATTGAGATTGAAGATTGAGGATTGAAGATTGAGTATTGAGGATTGAAGATTGAGGATTGAGGATTGAGGATTGATAATTGAGGATTGAGGGTTGAAGATTGAGGATTGAGGATTGAAATTGAGTATTGAGGATTGAAGATTGAGGATTGAGATTTGATTATTGAATATTGTGGTTTGAGTACCGAACCATGCGGATTCAGGATATTCTATTGAGTATTGAGAATTGAGGATTGATGGTTGAGTATTGAGGAATGTTGGCTGAGGGTTGTGTGTTGAATATTGAGGATTGGGGATTGAGGTTTGAGGATTGAGGATTGAAGATTGAGGATTGGGTATTGAGGATTGAAGGATGAGGATTGAGGATTGAGGATTGAGGGTTGCGGATTGAGGACCTAGGATTGGAGATTGATTATTGACGATTGATGATTGGGGATTGAGGATTGAGGATTGAGGATCTAGGATTGGTAATCGATTATTGAGGATTGAGGTTTGAGGTCTGAGGACTGCGGATTGAGTATTGAGAATTGAGGATTGAGGATTGAGGATTGAACATTGAGGATGGGGGACTGAGTGTTGAGGGTTGAGTGATGAGAATTGAAAGTTTGTGGATAGAGATTTTAAGATTGCAGACTGTGTATTGAGTATTGAAAGGTGTGAATTGACGATATTGTATTGAGGATTGAGAACTGACGAATGATTGTTGAGGACTGAGGACTGAAGGTTGAGGATTCAGGATTGTGGATACAGGATTGAGGTTTGAGGACTGAGAATTGAGGATTGAGTATTGAGGATTGAGGATTGAGGATTGAGGATTGAGGATTGAGGATTGAGGATTGGGTATTGTGGATTGAACATTGAGGATTGAGGATTGAGGATTGAGGATTGAGGATTGAGGACTGAAGATTGAATATTGATGATTGATGATTAAGGATTGAGGATTGAGGGTTGTGAATTGAGGACGAGGACTGAGGGTTGAGTATTGATGTGTGAGGTCTGAGGATTGAGGATTGAGGATTGAGAGTTGAGGATTGAGGATTGAAGATTGAGTATTGGGTGTTGAGGATTGAAGAATGAGGATTGAGGATGGAGGATTGAGGATTGAGGATTGAGGATTGAAGATTGAGTATTGAGGATTGAACATTGAGTATTGAGGATTGAGAATTGAGGAATGGGGATTGAAGATTGAGTATTGAGGATTGAAGATTGAGGATTGAGGATTGAGGATTGAGGATTGAGGATTGAAGATTGAGGATTGTGGATTGAGGATTGAGGATTGAGGATTGAGGATTGAGGATTGAAGATTGAATATTGATGATTGAAGTTTGAGGATTGAGGATTGATGGTTGTGGACAGAGGACGAGGACTGAGGGTTGAATATTGATGCTTGAGGTCTGAGGATTGAGGATTGAGGATTGAGAATTGAGGATTGAGGATTGAGAATTGAGGATTGAAGATTGAGTATTGAGGATTGAACATTGAGGATTGAGGATTGAGAATTGAGGATTGAGGATTGAGGATTGAATGTTGAGGATTGTGGATTGAGGATTGAGGATTGAAGATTGAGGATTGAGGATTGAGGATTGAGGATTGAGGATTGAGGATTGAGGATTGAAGATTGAATATTGATGATTGAAGATTGAGTATTGAGGATTGAGTGTTGTGGATTGAGGACGAGAACTGAGGGTTGAATATTGATGTTTGAGGTCTGAGGATTGATAATTGAGGATTGAGAATTGAGGATTGAGGATTGAGGTTTGAAGATTGAGGATTGGGTATTGAGGATTGAAGAATGAGCATTGAGGATTGAGGATAGAGGATTGAGGATTGAGGATTGCAGATTGAGTATTGAGGATTGAGGATTGAGGATTGAGGATTGAGGATTGAGGATTGAGGATTGAGGATTGAGGATTGAGGATTGAAGGTTGAGTATTGAGGATCGAAGGTTGAGGATTGAGGATTGAGGATTGACAATTGAGGATTGAGGATTGAAGATTGAGGATTGAGGATTGAAATTGAGTATTGAGGATTGAAGATTGAGGATTGAGATTTGATTATTGAATATTGTGGGTTGAGTATCGAACCATGCGAATTCAGAATATTCTATTGAGTATCGAGAATTGAGGATTGATGGTTGAGTATTGAGGATTGTTGGCTGAGGGTTGTGTGTTGAATATTGAGGATTGGGGATTGAGGATTGAGGATTGAGGATTGAGGATTGAAGATTGAGTATTGATGATTGAATATTGAGGATTGAGGATTGAGGTTTGAGGATTGAGGATCGAGGCTTCAGGATTGAAGATTGAGGATTGAAGATTGAGTATTGAAGATTGAGGATTGAGTATTGAGGGTTGAGGATTGGGAATTGAGGATTGAAGATTGAATATTGATGATTGAAGATTGAGGATTGAGGAATGATGGTTGTGGATAGAGGACGAGGACTGAGGGTTGAATATTGATGTTTGCGGTCTGAGGATTGAGGATTGAGGATTGAGAATTGAGGATTGAGGATTGAGAATTGAAGATTGAGGATTGGGTATTGAGGATTGAAGAATGAGGATTGAGGATTGAGGATTGAGGATTGAGGATTGCAGATTGAGTATAGAGGATTGAGGATTGAGGATTGAGGATTGAGGATTGAGGATCGAGGATTGAGGATTGAGGATTGAGGAGTGAAGATTGAGTATTGAGGATTGAAGATTGAGGATTGGGTATTGAGGATTGAAGAATGAGCATTGAGGATTGAGAATTGACGCTTGTGGATTGCAGATTGAGTATTGAGGATTGAGGATTGAGGATTGAGGATTGAGGATTGTGGATTGAGGATTGAGGATTGAGGATTGAGGATTGAAGATTGAGTATTGAGGATTGTAGATTGAGGATTGAGGATTGAGGATTGCAGATTGAGTATTGAGGATTGAGGATTGAGGATTGAGGATTGAGGATTGAGGATCGAGGATTGAGGATTGAGAATTGAGGATTGAGGATTGAGGATTGAGGATTGAGGATTGAGGATTGATGATTGAGGATTGAAGATTGAGTATTGAGGATTGAAGATTGAGGATTGAGGATTGAGGATTGAGGATTGAGGTTGAGGATTGAAGATTGAGGATTGGGGATTGAGGATTGACGGTTGAGGATTGAGTATTGGGGATTGAGAATTGAGGATTGAGGATTGAAATTGAGTATTGAGGATTGAAGATTGAGGATTGAGATTTGATTATTGAATATTGTGGATTGAGTATTGAACCATGAGTATTCAGAATATTCTATTGAGTATTGAGAATTGAGGATTGATGGTTGAGTATTGAGGACTGATGGCTGAGGGTTGTGTCTTGAATCTTGAGGATTGAGGATTGAGGATTGAGGATAGAGCATTGAGGATTGAAGATTGAGTATTGATGATTGAATATTGAGGATTGAGGATTGAGGTTTGAGGATTGAGGACGAGGACTGACGGTTGAGGATTGAGGTTTGAGGATTGAGGATTGCGGATTGAGGACTGAGGATTGAGGATTGAGGTTTGAGGACTGAGGACTGGGGATTGATGATTGAGAATTGAGCATTGAGTATTGAGGATTGATGATTGAGGATTGGGTATTGAGGATTGAAGAATGAGGATTGAGGATTGAGGTTTGAGGATTGAGGATTGAAGATTGAGTATTGAGGATTGAAGACTGACGATTGAGGATTGAGGATTGAGGACTGAGGATTGACGCTTGAGGATTGAGGGTTGAGGATGTAGGATTGAAGAGAGAGGACTGAGTGTTGAGGATTGAGTGTTGAGAATTGATGCTTGAGGTTTGAGATTTGATTATTGAATATTCTGTATTGAGTATTGAACCATAAGGATTCAGGATGTTCTATTGAGTATTGAGAATTGAGGATTGATGGTTGAGTATTGAGGATTGATGGTTGAGGGTTGAGTGATGAATATTGAGGATTGAGGATTAAGGATTGAGGATTGATGATTGAGGATTGAAGATTGATTATTGATGATTGAAGATTGAGGACTGAGGATTGAGTGTTGTGGATTGAGGACGAGGACTGAGGGTTGAATATTGATGTTTGAGGTCTGAGGATTAAGGATTGAGGGTTGAGAATTGAGGATTGAGGATTGAGGATAGAAGATTGAGGATTGTGTATTGAGGATTGAAGTATGAGGATTGAGGATTGAGGTTTGAGGATTGAGGATTGCAGATTGAGTATTGAGGATTGAAGATTGAGGTTTGAGGATTGAGGATTGAAGACTGAGGATTGAGGATTGAGGATTGAGGATTGAGCATTGAAGATTGAGTATTGAGCATTGAAGGTTGAGGATTGAGGATTGAGGATTGAGGATTGAAGATTGAGAATTGAAGATTGAGTATTGAGGGTTGAAGATTGAGGATTGAGGATTGAGGATTGAGGATTGAGGATTGAGGATTGAGGATTGAGGATTGAGGATTGAGGATTGAGGATTGAAGATTGAGGATTGAGGATTGAAATTGAGTATTGAGGATTGAGGATTGAGGATTGAAGATTGAGTATTGATAATTGAATATTGAGGATTGAGGATTGAGGTTTGAGGATTGAGGATCGAGGATTGAGGATTGAGGATTGAGGATTGAAGATTGAGTATTGAAGATTGAGGATTGAGTATTGAGGGTTGAGGATTGGGAATTGAGGATTGAAGATTGAATATTGATGATTGAAGATTGAGGATTGAGGATTGATGGTTGTGGATAGAGGACGAGGACTGAGGGTTGAATATTGATGTCTGCGGTCTGAGGATTGAGGATTGAGGATTGAGAGTTGAGGATTGAGGATTGAAGATTGAGTATTGGGTGTTGAGGATTGAAGAATGAGGATTGAGGATTGAGGATTGAGGATTGAGGATTGAAGATTGAGTATTGAGGATTGAACGTTGAGGATTGAGGATTGAGAATGAGGAATGGGGATTGAAGATTGAGTATTGAGGATTGAAGATTGAGGATTGAGGATTGAGGATTGAGGATTGAGGATTGAAGATTGAGGATTGTGGATTGAGGATTGAGGATTGAGGATTGAGGATTGAGGATTGAAGATTGAATATTGATGATTGAAGGTTGAGGATTGAGGATTGATGGTTGTGGATAGAGGACGAGGACTGAGGGTTGAATATTGATGCTTGAGGTCTGAGGATTGAGGATTGAGGATTGAGAATTGAGGATTGAGGATTGAGGATTGAAGATTGAGGATTGAGGATTGGGATTGAAGATTGAGTATTGAGGATTGAAGATTGAGGATTGGGAATTGAGGATTGAGGATTGAGGATTGAAGAATGAGGATTGAGAATTGAGCATTGAGAATTGAGGATTGAAGATTGAGTATTGAGGATTGAACATTGAGGATTGAGGATTGAGAATTGAGGATTGGGATTGAAGATTGAGTATTGAGGATTGAAGATTGAGGATTGAGAATTGAGGATTGAGGATTGAGGATTGAATGTTGAGGATTGTGGATTGAGGATTGAGGATTGAAGATTGAAGATTGTGTATTGAGGATTGAAGAATGAGGATTGAGGATTGAGGATTGAGGATTGACAATTGCAGATTACGTATTGAGGATTGAGGATTGAGGATTGAGGATTGAAGATTGAGTATTGAGGATTGAACATTGAGTATTGAGGATTGAGAATTGAGGAATGGGGATTGAAGATTGAGTATTGAGGATTGAAGATTGAGGATTGAGGATTGAGGATTGAGGATTGAGGATTGAAGATTGAGGATTGTGGATTGAGGATTGAGGATTGAGGATTGAGGATTGAGGATTGAAGATTGAATATTGATGATTGAAGTTTGAGGATTGAGGATTGATGGTTGTGGATAGAGGACGAGGACTGAGGGTTGAATATTGATGCTTGAGGTCTGAGGATTGAGGATTGAGGATTGAGAATTGAGGATTGAGGATTGAGGATTGAAGATTGAGGATTGGGTGTTGAGGATTGAAGAATTAGGATTGAGGATTGAGGATTGAGAATTGAGGATTGAAGATTGAGTATTGAGGATTGAACATTGAGGATTGAGGATTGAGAATTGAGGATTGAGGATTGAGGATTGAATGTTGAGGATTGTGGATTGAGGATTGAGGATTGAAGATTGAGGATTGAGGATTGAGGATTGAGGATTGAGGATTGAGGATTGAGGATTGAAGATTGAATATTGATGATTGAAGATTGAGTATTGAGGATTGAGTGTTGTGGATTGAGGACGAGAACTGAGGGTTGAATATTGATGTTTGAGGTCTGAGGATTGATAATTGAGGATTGAGAATTGAGGATTGAGGATTGAGGTTTGAAGATTGAGGATTGGGTATTGAGGATTGAAGAATGAGCATTGAGGATTGAGGATAGAGGATTGAGGATTGAGGATTGCAGATTGAGTATTGAGGATTGAGGATTGAGGATTGAGGATTGAGGATTGAGGATTGAGGATTGAGGATTGAGGATTGAGGATTGAAGGTTGAGTATTGAGGATCGAAGGTTGAGGATTGAGGATTGAGGATTGACAATTGAGGATTGAGGATTGAAGATTGAGGATTGAGGATTGAAATTGAGTATTGAGGATTGAAGATTGAGGATTGAGATTTGATTATTGAATATTGTGAGTTGAGTATCGAACCATGCGAATTCAGGATATTCTATTGAGTATCGAGAATTGAGGATTGATGGTTGAGTATTGAGGATTGTTGGCTGAGGGTTGTGTGTTGAATATTGAGGATTGGGGATTGAGGATTGAGGATTGAGGATTGAGGATTGAAGATTGAGTATTGATGATTGAATATTGAGGATTGAGGATTGAGGTTTGAGGATTGAGGATCGAGGCTTCAGGATTGAAGATTGAGGATTGAAGATTGAGTATTGAAGATTGAGGATTGAGTATTGAGGGTTGAGGATTGGGAATTGAGGATTGAAGATTGAATATTGATGATTGAAGATTGAGGATTGAGGATTGATGGTTGTGGATAGAGGACGAGGACTGAGGGTTGAATATTGATGTTTGCGGTCTGAGGATTGAGGATTGAGGATTGAGAATTGAGGATTGAGGATTGAGAATTGAAGATTGAGGATTGGGTATTGAGGATTGAAGAATGAGGATTGAGGATTGAGGATTGAGGATTGAGGATTGCAGATTTAGTATTGAGGATTGAGGATTGAGGATTGAGGATTGAGGATTGAGGATCGAGGATTGAGGATTGAGGATTGAGGAGTGAAGATTGAGTATTGAGGATTGAAGATTGAGGATTGGGTATTGAGGATTGAAGAATGAGCATTGAGGATTGAGAATTGACGCTTGTGGATTGCAGATTGAGTATTGAGGATTGAGGATTGAGGATTGAGGATTGAGGATTGTGGATTGAGGATTGAGGATTGAGGATTGAGGATTGAAGATTGAGTATTGAGGATTGTAGATTGAGGATTGAGGATTGAGGATTGCAGATTGAGTATTGAGGATTGAGGATTGAGGATTGAGGATTGAGGATTGAGGATCGAGGATTGAGGATTGAGAATTGAGGATTGAGGATTGAGGATTGAGGATTGAGGATTGAGGATTGATGATTGAGGATTGAAGATTGAGTATTGAGGATTGAAGATTGAGGATTGAGGATTGAGGATTGAGGATTGAGGTTGAGGATTGAAGATTGAGGATTGGGGATTGAGGATTGACGGTTGAGGATTGAGTATTGGGGATTGAGAATTGAGGATTGAGGATTGAAATTGAGTATTGAGGATTGAAGATTGAGGATTGAGATTTGATTATTGAATATTGTGGATTGAGTATTGAACCATGAGTATTCAGAATATTCTATTGAGTATTGAGAATTGAGGATTGATGGTTGAGTATTGAGGACTGATGGCTGAGGGTTGTGTCTTGAATATTGAGGATTGAGGATTGAGGATTGAGGATAGAGCATTGAGGATTGAAGATTGAGTATTGATGATTGAATATTGAGGATTGAGGATTGAGGTTTGAGGATTGAGGACGAGGACTGACGGTTGAGGATTGAGGTTTGAGGATTGAGAATTGAGGATTGAGGATTGAGGATTGAATGTTGAGGATTGTGGATTGAGGATTGAGGATTGAAGATTGAGGATTGAGGATTGAGGATTGAGGATTGAGGATTGAGGATTGAGGATTGAAGATTGAATATTGATGATTGAAGATTGAGTATTGAGGATTGAGTGTTGTGGATTGAGGACGAGAACTGAGGGTTGAATATTGATGTTTGAGGTCTGAGGATTGATAATTGAGGATTGAGAATTGAGGATTGAGGATTGAGGTTTGAAGATTGAGGATTGGGTATGAGGATTGAAGAATGAGCATTGAGGATTGAGGATAGAGGATTGAGGATTGAGGATTGCAGATTGAGTATTGAGGATTGAGGATTGAGGATTGAGGATTGAGGATTGAGGATTGAGGATTGAGGATTGAGGATTGAGGATTGAAGGTTGAGTATTGAGGATCGAAGGTTGAGGATTGAGGATTGAGGATTGACAATTGAGGATTGAGGATTGAAGATTGAGGATTGAGGATTGAAATTGAGTATTGAGGATTGAAGATTGAGGATTGAGATTTGATTATTGAATATTGTGGGTTGAGTATCGAACCATGCGAATTCAGAATATTCTATTGAGTATCGAGAATTGAGGATTGATGGTTGAGTATTGAGGATTGTTGGCTGAGGGTTGTGTGTTGAATATTGAGGATTGGGGATTGAGGATTGAGGATTGAGGATTGAGGATTGAAGATTGAGTATTGATGATTGAATATTGAGGATTGAGGATTGAGGTTTGAGGATTGAGGATCGAGGCTTCAGGATTGAAGATTGAGGATTGAAGATTGAGTATTGAAGATTGAGGATTGAGTATTGAGGGTTGAGGATTGGGAATTGAGGATTGAAGATTGAATATTGATGATTGAAGATTGAGGATTGAGGATTGATGGTTGTGGATAGAGGACGAGGACTGAGGGTTGAATATTGATGTTTGCGGTCTGAGGATTGAGGATTGAGGATTGAGAATTGAGGATTGAGATTGAGAATTGAAGATTGAGGATTGGGTATTGAGGATTGAAGAATGAGGAATGAGGATTGAGGATTGAGGATTGAGGATTGCAGATTGAGTATAGAGGATTGAGGATTGAGGATTGAGGATTGAGGATTGAGGATCGAGGATTGAGGATTGAGGATTGAGGAGTGAAGATTGAGTATTGAGGATTGAAGATTGAGGATTGGGTATTGAGGATTGAAGAATGAGCATTGAGGATTGAGAATTGACGCTTGTGGATTGCAGATTGAGTATTGAGGATTGAGGATTGAGGATTGAGGATTGAGGATTGTGGATTGAGGATTGAGGATTGAGGATTGAGGATTGAAGATTGAGTATTGAGGATTGTAGATTGAGGATTGAGGATTGAGGATTGCAGATTGAGTATTGAGGATTGAGGATTGAGGATTGAGGATTGAGGATTGAGGATCGAGGATTGAGGATTGAGAATTGAGGATTGAGGATTGAGGATTGAGGATTGAGGATTGAGGATTGATGATTGAGGATTGAAGATTGAGTATTGAGGATTGAAGATTGAGGATTGAGGATTGAGGATTGAGGATTGAGGTTGAGGATTGAAGATTGAGGATTGGGGATTGAGGATTGACGGTTGAGGATTGAGTATTGGGGATTGAGAATTGAGGATTGAGGATTGAAATTGAGTATTGAGGATTGAAGATTGAGGATTGAGATTTGATTATTGAATATTGTGGATTGAGTATTGAACCATGAGTATTCAGAATATTCTATTGAGTATTGAGAATTGAGGATTGATGGTTGAGTATTGAGGACTGATGGCTGAGGGTTGTGTCTTGAATATTGAGGATTGAGGATTGAGGATTGAGGATAGAGCATTGAGGATTGAAGATTGAGTATTGATGATTGAATATTGAGGATTGAGGATTGAGGTTTGAGGATTGAGGACGAGGACTGACGGTTGAGGATTGAGGTTTGAGGATTGAGGATTGCGGATTGAGGACTGAGGATTGAGGATTGAGGTTTGAGGACTGAGGACTGGGGATTGATGATTGAGAATTGAGCATTGAGTATTGAGGATTGATGATTGAGGATTGGGTATTGAGGATTGAAGAATGAGGATTGAGGATTGAGGTTTGAGGATTGAGGATTGAAGATTGAGTATTGAGGATTGAAGACTGACGATTGAGGATTGAGGATTGAGGACTGAGGATTGACGCTTGAGGATTGAGGGTTGAGGATGTAGGATTGAAGAGAGAGGACTGAGTGTTGAGGATTGAGTGTTGAGAATTGATGCTTGAGGTTTGAGATTTGATTATTGAATATTCTGGATTGAGTAATTAACCATAAGGATTCAGGATGTTCTATTGAGTATTGAGAATTGAGGATTGATGGTTGAGTATTGACTATTGATGGTTGAGGGTTGAGTGATGAATATTGAGGATTGAGGATTAAGGATTGAGGATTGATGATTGAGGATTGAAGATTGATTATTGATGATTGAAGATTGAGGACTGAGGATTGAGTGTTGTGGATTGAGGACGAGGACTGAGGGTTGAATATTGATGTTTGAGGTCTGAGGATTAAGGATTGAGGGTTGAGAATTGAGGATTGAGGATTGAGGATAGAAGATTGAGGATTGTGTATTGAGGATTGAAGTATGAGGATTGAGGATTGAGGTTTGAGGATTGAGGATTGCAGATTGAGTATTGAGGATTGAAGATTGAGGTTTGAGGATTGAGGATTGAAGACTGAGGATTGAGGATTGAGGATTGAGGATTGAGCATTGAAGATTGAGTATTGAGCATTGAAGGTTGAGGATTGAGGATTGAGGATTGAGGATTGAAGATTGAGAATTGAAGATTGAGTATTGAGGGTTGAAGATTGAGGATTGAGGATTGAGGATTGAGGATTGAGGATTGAGGATTGAGGATTGAGGATTGAGGATTGAGGATTGAGGATTGAAGATTGAGGATTGAGGATTGAAATTGAGTATTGAGGATTGAGGATTGAGGATTGAAGATTGAGTATTGATAATTGAATATTGAGGATTGAGGATTGAGGTTTGAGGATTGAGGATCGAGGATTGAGGATTGAGGATTGAGGATTGAAGATTGAGTATTGAAGATTGAGGATTGAGTATTGAGGGTTGAGGATTGGGAATTGAGGATTGAAGATTGAATATTGATGATTGAAGATTGAGGATTGAGTATTGATGGTTGTGGATAGAGGACGAGGACTGAGGGTTGAATATTGATGTCTGCGGTCTGAGGATTGAGGATTGAGGATTGAGAGTTGAGGATTGAGGATTGAAGATTGAGTATTGGGTGTTGAGGATTGAAGAATGAGGATTGTGGATTGAGGATTGAGGATTGAGGATTGAAGATTGAGTATTGAGGATTGAACATTGAGGATTGAGGATTGAGAATTGAGGAATGGGGATTGAAGATTGAGTATTGAGGATTGAAGATTGAGGATTGAGGATTGAGGATTGAGGATTGAGGATTGAAGATTGAGGATTGTGGATTGAGGATTGAGGATTGAGGATTGAGGATTGAGGATTGAAGATTGAATATTGATGATTGAAGGTTGAGGATTGAGGATTGATGGTTGTGGATAGAGGACGAGGACTGAGGGTTGAATATTGATGCTTGAGGTCTGAGGATTGAGGATTGAGGATTGAGAATTGAGGATTGAGGATTGAGGATTGAAGATTGAGGATTGAGGATTGGGGATTGAAGATTGTGTATTGAGGATTGAAGATTGAGGATTGGGAATTGAGGATTGAGGATTGAGGATTGAAGAATGAGGATTGAGAATTGAGCATTGAGAATTGAGGATTGAAGATTGAGTATTGAGGATTGAACATTGAGGATTGAGGATTGAGAATTGAGGATTGGGGATTGAAGATTGAGTATTGAGGATTGAAGATTGAGGATTGAGAATTGAGGATTGAGGATTGAGGATTGAATGTTGAGGATTGTGGATTGAGGATTGAGGATTGAAGATTGAAGATTGTGTATTGAGGATTGAAGAATGAGGATTGAGGATTGAGGATTGAGGATTGACAATTGCAGATTACGTATTGAGGATTGAGGATTGAGGATTGAGGATTGAAGATTGAGTATTGAGGATTGAACATTGAGTATTGAGGATTGAGAATTGAGGAATGGGGATTGAAGATTGAGTATTGAGGATTGAAGATTGAGGATTGAGGATTGAGGATTGAGGATTGAGGATTGAAGATTGAGGATTGTGGATTGAGGATTGAGGATTGAGGATTGAGGATTGAGGATTGAAGATTGAATATTGATGATTGAAGTTTGAGGATTGAGGATTGATGGTTGTGGATAGAGGACGAGGACTGAGGGTTGAATATTGATGCTTGAGGTCTGAGGATTGAGGATTGAGGATTGAGAATTGAGGATTGAGGATTGAGGACTGAAGATTGAGGATTGGGTGTTGAGGATTGAAGAATTAGGATTGAGGATTGAGGATTGAGAATTGAGGATTGAAGATTGAGTATTGAGGATTGAACATTGAGGATTGAGGATTGAGAATTGAGGATTGAGTATTGAGGATTGAATGTTGAGGATTGTGGATTGAGGATTGAGGATTGAAGATTGAGGATTGAGGATTGAGGATTGAGGATTGAGGATTGAGGATTGAGGATTGAAGATTGAATATTGATGATTGAAGATTGAGTATTGAGGATTGAGTGTTGTGGATTGAGGACGAGAACTGAGGGTTGAATATTGATGTTTGAGGTCTGAGGATTGATAATTGAGGATTGAGAATTGAGGATTGAGGATTGAGGTTTGAAGATTGAGGATTGGGTATTGAGGATTGAAGAATGAGCATTGAGGATTGAGGATAGAGGATTGAGGATTGAGGATTGCAGATTGAGTATTGAGGATTGAGGATTGAGGATTGAGGATTGAGGATTGAGGATTGAGGATTGAGGATTGAGGATTGAGGATTGAAGGTTGAGTATTGAGGATCGAAGGTTGAGGATTGAGGATTGAGGATTGACAATTGAGGATTGAGGATTGAAGATTGAGGATTGAGGATTGAAATTGAGTATTGAGGATTGAAGATTGAGGATTGAGATTTGATTATTGAATATTGTGAGTTGAGTATCGAACCATGCGAATTCAGGATATTCTATTGAGTATCGAGAATTGAGGATTGATGGTTGAGTATTGAGGATTGTTGGCTGAGGGTTGTGTGTTGAATATTGAGGATTGGGGATTGAGGATTGAGGATTGAGGATTGAGGATTGAAGATTGAGTATTGATGATTGAATATTGAGGATTGAGGATTGAGGTTTGAGGATTGAGGATCGAGGCTTCAGGATTGAAGATTGAGGATTGAAGATTGAGTATTGAAGATTGAGGATTGAGTATTGAGGGTTGAGGATTGGGAATTGAGGATTGAAGATTGAATATTGATGATTGAAGATTGAGGATTGAGGATTGATGGTTGTGGATAGAGGACGAGGACTGAGGGTTGAATATTGATGTTTGCGGTCTGAGGATTGAGGATTGAGGATTGAGAATTGAGGATTGAGGATTGAGAATTGAAGATTGAGGATTGGGTATTGAGGATTGAAGAATGAGGATTGAGGATTGAGGATTGAGGATTGAGGATTGCAGATTGAGTATTGAGGATTGAGGATTGAGGATTGAGGATTGAGGATTGAGGATCGAGGATTGAGGATTGAGGATTGAGGAGTGAAGATTGAGTATTGAGGATTGAAGATTGAGGATTGGGTATTGAGGATTGAAGAATGAGCATTGAGGATTGAGAATTGACGCCTGTGGATTGCAGATTGAGTATTGAGGATTGAGGATTGAGGATTGAGGATTGAGGATTGTGGATTGAGGATTGAGGATTGAGGATTGAGGATTGAAGATTGAGTATTGAGGATTGTAGATTGAGGATTGAGGATTGAGGATTGCAGATTGAGTATTGAGGATTGAGGATTGAGGATTGAGGATTGAGGATTGAGGATCGAGGATTGAGGATTGAGAATTGAGGATTGAGGATTGAGGATTGAGGATTGAGGATTGAGGATTGATGATTGAGGATTGAAGATTGAGTATTGAGGATTGAAGATTGAGGATTGGGGATTGAGGATTGAGGATTGAGGTTGAGGATTGAAGATTGAGGATTGGGGATTGAGGATTGACGGTTGAGGATTGAGTATTGGGGATTGAGAATTGAGGATTGAGGATTGAAATTGAGTATTGAGGATTGAAGATTGAGGATTGAGATTTGATTATTGAATATTGTGGATTGAGTATTGAACCATGAGTATTCAGAATATTCTATTGAGTATTGAGAATTGAGGATTGATGGTTGAGTATTGAGGACTGATGGCTGAGGGTTGTGTCTTGAATATTGAGGATTGAGGATTGAGGATTGAGGATAGAGCATTGAGGATTGAAGATTGAGTATTGATGATTGAATATTGAGGATTGAGGATTGAGGTTTGAGGATTGAGGACGAGGACTGACGGTTGAGGATTGAGGTTTGAGGATTGAGGATTGCGGATTGAGGACTGAGGATTGAGGATTGAGGTTTGAGGACTGAGGACTGGGGATTGATGATTGAGAATTGAGCATTGAGTATTGAGGATTGATGATTGAGGATTGGGTATTGAGGATTGAAGAATGAGGATTGAGGATTGAGGTTTGAGGATTGAGGATTGAAGATTGAGTATTGAGGATTGAAGACTGACGATTGAGGATTGAGGATTGAGGACTGAGGATTGACGCTTGAGGATTGAGGGTTGAGGATGTAGGATTGAAGAGAGAGGACTGAGTGTTGAGGATTGAGTGTTGAGAATTGATGCTTGAGGTTTGAGATTTGATTATTGAATATTCTGGATTGAGTATTGAACCATAAGGATTCAGGATGTTCTATTGAGTATTGAGAATTGAGGATTGATGGTTGAGTATTGAGGATTGATGGTTGAGGGTTGAGTGATGAATATTGAGGATTGAGGATTAAGGATTGAGGATTGATGATTGAGGATTGAAGATTGATTATTGATGATTGAAGATTGAGGACTGAGGTTTGAGTGTTGTGGATTGAGGACGAGGACTGAGGGTTGAATATTGATGTTTGAGGTCTGAGGATTAAGGATTGAGGGTTGAGAATTGAGGATTGAGGATTGAGGATAGAAGATTGAGGATTGTGTATTGAGGATTGAAGTATGAGGATTGAGGATTGAGGTTTGAGGATTGAGGATTGCAGATTGAGTATTGAGGATTGAAGATTGAGGTTTGAGGATTGAGGATTGAAGACTGAGGATTGAGGATTGAGGATTGAGGATTGAGCATTGAAGATTGAGTATTGAGCATTGAAGGTTGAGGATTGAGGATTGAGGATTGAGGATTGAAGATTGAGAATTGAAGATTGAGTATTGAGGGTTGAAGATTGAGGATTGCGAATTGAGGATTGAGGATTGAGGATTGAGGATTGAGGATTGAGGATTGAGGATTGAGGATTGAGGATTGAAGATTGAGGATTGAGGATTGAAATTGAGTATTGAGGATTGAAATTGAGTATTGAGGATTGAGGATTGAGGATTGAAGATTGAGTATTGATAATTGAATATTGAGGATTGAGGATTGAGGTTTGAGGATTGAGGATCGAGGATTGAGGATTGAGGATTGAGGATTGAAGATTGAGTATTGAAGATTGAGGATTGAGTATTGAGGGTTGAGGATTGGGAATTGAGGATTGAAGATTGAATATTGATGATTGAAGATTGAGGATTGAGGATTGATGGTTGTGGATAGAGGACGAGGACTGAGGGTTGAATATTGATGTCTGCGGTCTGAGGATTGAGGATTGAGGATTGAGAGTTGAGGATTGAGGATTGAAGATTGAGTATTGGGTGTTGAGGATTGAAGAATGAGGATTGAGGATTGAGGATTGAGGATTGAGGATTGAAGATTGAGTATTGAGGATTGAACATTGAGGATTGAGGATTGAGAATTGAGGAATGGGGATTGAAGATTGAGTATTGAGGATTGAAGATTGAGGATTGAGGATTGAGGATTGAGGATTGAGGATTGAAGATTGAGGATTGTGGATTGAGGATTGAGGATTGAGGATTGAGGATTGAGGATTGAAGATTGAATATTGATGATTGAAGGTTGAGGATTGAGGATTGATGGTTGTGGATAGAGGACGAGGACTGAGGGTTGAATATTGATGCTTGAGGTCTGAGGATTGAGGATTGAGGATTGAGAATTGAGGATTGAGGATTGAGGATTGAAGATTGAGGATTGAGGATTGGGGATTGAAGATTGAGTATTGAGGATTGAAGATTGAGGATTGAGAATTGAGGATTGAGGATTGAGGATTGAAGAATGAGGATTGAGAATTGAGCATTGAGAATTGAGGATTGAAGATTGAGTATTGAGGATTGAACATTGAGGATTGAGGATTGAGAATTGAGGATTGGGGATTGAAGATTGAGTATTGAGGATTGAAGATTGAGGATTGAGAATTGAGGATTGAGGATTGAGGATTGAATGTTGAGGATTGTGGATTGAGGATTGAGGATTGAAGATTGAAGATTGTGTATTGAGGATTGAAGAATGAGGATTGAGGATTGAGGATTGAGGATTGAGGATTGAGGATTGATGATTGAGGATTGAAGATTGAGTATTGAGGATTGAAGATTGAGGATTGAGGATTGAGGATTGAGGATTGAGGTTGAGGATTGAAGATTGAGGATTGGGGATTGAGGATTGACGGTTGAGGATTGAGTATTGGGGATTGAGAATTGAGGATTGAGGATTGAAATTGAGTATTGAGGATTGAAGATTGAGGATTGAGATTTGATTATTGAATATTGTGGATTGAGTATTGAACCATGAGTATTCAGAATATTCTATTGAGTATTGAGAATTGAGGATTGATGGTTGAGTATTGAGGACTGATGGCTGAGGGTTGTGTCTTGAATATTGAGGATTGAGGATTGAAGATTGAGGATAGAGCATTGAGGATTGAAGATTGAGTATTGATGATTGAATATTGAGGATTGAGGATTGAGGTTTGAGGATTGAGGACGAGGACTGACGGTTGAGGATTGAGGTTTGAGGATTGAGGATTGCGGATTGAGGACTGAGGATTGAGGATTGAGGTTTGAGGACTGAGGACTGGGGATTGATGATTGAGAATTGAGGATTGAGTATTGAGGATTGAGGATTGAGGATTGAGGATTGCAGGTTGAGTATTGAGGATTGAGGATTGAGGATTGAGGATTGAGGATTGAGGATTGAGGATTGAGGATTGTGGATTGAGGATTGAAGATTGAGTATTGAGGATTGAAGATGGAGGATTGAGGATTGAGGTTTGAGGATTGAGGATTGAGGTTGAGGATTGAAGATTGAGGATTGGGGATTGAGGATTGACGATTGAGGATTGAGTATTGGGGATTGAGAATTGAGGATTGAGGATTGAGGATTGAGGATTGAGGATTGAAGATTGAGTATTGGGGATTGAATATTGAGGATTGAGGATTGAGGATTGAGAATGAGGGCTGAGGTTTGAGGATTGAGGTATGAGTATAGAATCCTGAGAATTCAGGATATTCTATTGAGCATTGAGAATTTAGGAATGATGGTTGAGTATTGAGGATTGAGAATTGAGGATTGAGGATTGAGTATTGAAGATTGAGGATTGATGATTGAGGATTGAGGATTGAGTATTGAAGACTGAATATTGAGGATTGGGTACTGAGGATTGAAGAATGAGGATTGAGGATTGAGGATTGAGGATTGAGTGTTGAGGATTGAAGATTGAGTATTGAGGATAGAAGACTGACGATTGAGGACTGAGAATTGAGTATTGAAGATTGAGGATTGATGATTGAGGAATGAGGATTGAGGATTGAGAATTGAGGATTGAGTATTGAAGATTGAGGATTGATGATTGAAAATTGAGGATTGAGGATTGGGGATTGAGGATTGAGGATTGAGGTTTGAGGACTGAGGACTCAGGATTGTGGATTGGGATTGAGGATTGAAGATTCAGTATTGAGGATTGAAGATTGGGAATTGAGGATTGAGGATTGAACACTGAGGACTGAGAGTTGAGTGTTGAGTGATGAGAATTGATGTTTGTGGATCGAGGTTTGAAGATTGCAGATTGAGTATTGAGTATTGAAAACTTTGAATTGAGGATATTCTATTGAGGATTGAGGATTGACAACAGATTGATTAGGACTGAGGTCTGAAGATAGAGGATTAAGGATTGAGGATTCAGAATTGACGCTTGAGGATTGAGGGTTGAGGATGTAGTATTGAAGAGAGAGGACTGAGTGTTGAGGATTGAGTGTTGAGTATTGATGCTTGAGGTTTGAGGTTTGATTATTGGATATTCTGGATTGAGTATTGAACCATAAGAATTCAGGATGTTCTATTGAGTATTGAGAATTGAGGATTGATGGTTGAGTATTGAGGATTGATGGTTGGGGGTTGAGGATTGAGGATTGAGTATTGAAGATTAAGTATTGATCACTGAGGATTGAGGATTGAGGATTGAGGTTTGAGGATTGAATATTGAAGATTGAATATTGAGGATTTAAGATTCAGGATTGAGGATTGACGATTGGGGATGGAGGATGAGGGCTGAGGGTTGAGGATTGAGGTTTCAGTATTGAATCCTGAGAATTCAGGATATTCTATTGAGTATCGAGAATTGAGGATTGATGGTTAGTATTGAGGATTGAGGATTGAGGATTGAGTGTTGAAGATTGAGGATTGATGATTGAAGATTGAGGATTGGGGATTGAGGATTGAGGAATGAGTATTGGAGATTGACGATTGATGATTGAGGATTGAGGATTGAGGATTGGGGATTGAGGATTGAGCATTGTGGTTTGAGGACTGAGGGCTGAGGATTGAGGATTGAGGATTGATTATTGAGGATTGAAGATTGAGTATTGATGATTGAAGATTGAGGATTGAGGATTGAGTGTTGAGGATTGAGGACGAGGACTGACGGTTGAGGATTGAGGTTTGAGGATTGAGGATTGAGGATTGAGGATTGAGTATTGAGGATTGAAGGTTGAGTATTGAGGATTGAATATTGAGGATTGTGGATTTAGGATTGAGGATTGACGACTGAGGAATGAGGATCGAGGATTGAGGATTGAATATTGAGGATTGAGGATTGAGGATTGAGGATTGAGGACTAAGGATTGAAGATTGGGGATTGAGGATCTATGATTGGAGATCGATTATTGAGGATTGAAGATTGAGGATAGACGATTGAGGATTGAGGATTGAGAATTGAGGATGAGGACTGATGGTTGAGGATTGAGGTTTGATGAATGAGGATTGAGGATTGAGGATTGAGGATTGGGGATTGAAGATTGAGTATTGAGGATTGAAGATTGAGAATTCAGGATTGAGGATTGAGGATTGAGGATTGAAGATTGAGGATTGAGGATTGAGGATTGAGGATTGAGGATTGAGGATTGAGGATTGAGGATTGAAGATTGAGGATTGAGGATTGAAGATTGAGTATTGGGGATTGAATATTGAGGATCGAGGATTGAGGATTGAGAATGAGGGCTGAGGTTTGAGGATTGAGGTATGAGTATAGAATCCTGAGAATTCAGGATATTCTATTGAGCATTGAGAATTTAGGATTGATGGTTGAGTATTGAGGATTGAGAATTGAGGATTGAGGATTGAGTATTGAAGATTGAGGATTGATGATTGAGGATTGAGGATTGAGTATTGAGGATTGACGCTTGAGGATTGAGGGTTGAGTATTTAGTATTGAAGAGAGAGGACTGAGTGTTGAGGATTGAGTGTTGAGAATTGATGCTTGAGGTTTGAGGTTTGATTATTGAATATTCTGGATTGAGTATTGAACCATCAGAATTCAGGATGTTCTATTGAGTATTGAGAATTGAGGATTGATGGTTGAGTATTGAGGATTGATGGTTGAGGGTTGAGTGATGAATATTGAGGATTGAGGATTAAGGATTGAGGATTGATGATTGAGGATTGAAGATTGATTATTGATGATTGAAGATTGAGGACTGAGGATTGAGTGTTGTGGATTGAGGACGAGGACTGAGGGTTGAATATTGATGTTTGAGGTCTGAGGATTAAGGATTGAGGGTTGAGAATTGAGGATTGAGGATTGAGGATTGAAGATTGAGGATTGTGTATTGAGGATTGAAGTATGAGGATTGAGGATTGAGGTTTGAGGATTGAGGATTGCAGATTGAGTATTGAGGATGGAAGATTGAGGTTTGAGGATTGAGGATTGAAGACTGAGGATTGAGGATTGAGGATTGAGGATTGAGGATTGAAGATTGAGTATTGAGCATTGAAGGTTGAGGATTGAGGATTGAGGATTGAGGATTGAAGATTGAGAATTGAAGATTGAGTATTGAGGGTTGAAGATTGAGGATTGCGAATTGAGGATTGAGGATTGAGGATTGAGGATTGAGGATTGAGGATTGAGGATTGAGGATTGAGGATTGAAGATTGAGGATTGAGGATTGAAATTGAGTATTGAGGATTGAGGATTGAGGATTGAAGATTGAGTATTGATGATTGAATATTGAGGATTGAGGATTGAGGTTTGAGGATTGAGGATCGAGGATTGAGGATTGAGGATTGAGGATTGAAGATTGAGTATTGAAGATTGAGGATTGAGTATTGAGTGTTGAGGATTGGGAATTGAGGATTGAAGATTGAATATTGATGATTGAAGATTGAGGATTGAGGATTGATGGTTGTGGATAGAGGACGAGGACTGAGGGTTGAATATTGATGTTTGCGGTCTGAGGATTGAGGATTGAGGATTGAGAATTGAGGATTGAGGATTGAGAATTGAAGATTGACGATTGGGTATTGAGGATTGACAATTGAGGATTGAGGATTGAAGATTGAGGATTGAGGATTGAAGATTGAGGATTGTGTATTGAGGATTGAAGTATGAGGATTGAGGATTGAGGTTTGAGGATAGAGGATTGCAGATTGAGTATTGAGGATTGAAGATTGAGGTTTGAGGATTGAGGATTGAAGATTGAGGATTGAGGATTGAGGATTGAGGATTGAGGATTGAAGATTGAGTATTGAGCATTGAAGGTTGAGGATTGAGGATTGAGGATTGAGGATTGAAGATTGATAATTGAAGATTGAGTATTGAGGGTTGAAGATTGAGGATTGCGAATTGAGGATTGAAGATTGATGACTGGGGATTGAGGATTGAAGATTGAGTATTAAGGATTGAAGATTGGGGATTGAGGATCTAGGATTGGAGATTGAGTATTGAGGATTGAACATTGAGGATTGAGGATTGAAGATTGAGGATTCGGTATTGAGGATTGAAGAATGAGGATTGAGGATTGAGGATTGAGGATTGAGGATTGAAGATTGAGTATTGAGGATTGAACATTGAGGCTTGAGGATTGAGAATTGAGGATTGGGGATTGAAGATTGAGTATTGAGGATTGAAGACTGAGGATTGAGGAATGAGGATTGAGGATTGAGGATTGAGGATTGAGGATTGAGGATTGAGGATTGAGGATTGAAGATTGAATATTGATGATTGAAGATTGAGGATTGAGCATTGAAGGTTGTGGATAGAGGACGAGGACTGAGGGTTGAATATTGATGTTTGAGGTCTGAGGATTGAGGATTGAGGATTGAGAATTGAGGATTGAGGATTGAGGATTGAAGATTGAGGATTGGGTATTGAGGATTGAAGAATGAGAATTGAGGATTGAGGATTGAGGATTGAGGATTGCAGATTGAGTATTGAGGATTGAGGATTGAAGATTGAATATTGATGATTGAAGATTGAGGATTGAGCTTTGAAGGTTGTGGATAGAGGACGAGGACTGAGGGTTGAATATTGATGTTTGAGGTCTGAGGATTGAAGATTGAGGATTGAGACTTGATTATTGAATATTGTGGATTGAGTATTGAACCATGAGTATTCAGAATATTGTATTGAGTATTGAGAATTGAGGATTGATGGTTGAGTATTGAGGATTGATGGCTGAGGGTTGTGTCTTGAATATTGAGGATTGAGGATTGAGGATTGAGGATAGAGCATTGAGGATTGAAGATTGAGTATTGATGATTGAAGATTGAGGATTGAGGATTGAGGGTTGAGGATTGAGGTTGAGGATTGAAGATTGAGGATTGAGGATTGAGGATTGACGATTGAGGATTGAGTATTGGGGATTGAGAATTGAGGATTGAGGATTGAAATTAAGTATTGAGGATTGATGATTGAGGATTGAGACTTGATTATTGAATATTGTGGTTTGAGTATTGAACAATGAGTATTCAGAATATTGTATCGAGTATTGAGACTTGAGGATTGATGGTTGAGTATTGAGGATTGATGGCTGAGGGTTGTGTCTTGAATATTGAGGATTGAGGATTGAGGATTGAGGATAGAGCATTGAGGATTGAATATTGAGTATTGATGATTGAATATTGAGGATTGAGGATTAAGGTTTGAGGATTGAGGACGAGGACTGACGGTTGAAGATTGAGGTTTGAGGATTGAGGATTGTGGATTGAGGACTGAGGATTGGGGATTGAAGATTGAGTATTGAGGATTGAAGATTGAGGATTGAGGAATGAGGATTGAGGATTGAGGATTGAGGATTGAGGATTGAGGATTGAGGATTCAAGATTGAATATTGATGATTGAAGATTGAGGATTGAGGATTGAAGGTTGTGGATAGAGGACGAGGACTGAGGGTTGAATATTGATGTTTGAGGTCTGAGGATTGAGGATTGAGGATTGAGAATTGAGGATTGAGGATTGAGGATTGAAGATTGAGGATTGGGTATTGAGGATTGAAGAATGAGAATTGAGGATTGAGGATTGAGGATTGAGGATTGAGGATTGCAGGTTGAGTATTGAGGATTGAGGATTGAGGATTGAGGATTGAGGATTGAGGATTGAGGATTGAGGATTGTGGATTGAGGATTGAAGATTGAGTATTGAGGATTGAAGATGGAGGATTGAGGATTGAGGTTTGAGGATTGAGGATTGAGGTTGAGGATTGAAGATTGAGGATTGGGGATTGAGGATTGACGATTGAGGATTGAGTATTGGGGATTGAGAATTGAGGATTGAGGATTGAGGATTGAGGATTGAGGATTGAAGATTGAGTATTGGGGATTGAATATTGAGGATTGAGGATTGAGGATTGAGAATGAGGGCTGAGGTTTGAGGATTGAGGTATGAGTATAGAATCCTGAGAATTCAGGATATTCTATTGAGCATTGAGAATTTAGGATTGATGGTTGAGTATTGAGGATTGAGAATTGAGGATTGAGGATTGAGTATTGAAGATTGAGGATTGATGATTGAGGATTGAGGATTGATGATTGAGGATTGAGGATTGAGTATTGAAGACTGAATATTGAGGATTGGGTTCTGAGGATTGAAGAATGAGGATTGAGGATTGAGGATTGAGGATTGAGTGTTGAGGATTGAAGATTGAGTATTGAGGATAGAAGACTGACGATTGAGGACTGAGAATTGAGTATTGAAGATTGAGGATTGATGATTGAGGAATGAGGATTGAGGATTGAGTATTGAGGATTGAGTATTGAAGATTGAGGATTGATGATTGAAAATTGAGGATTGAGGATTGGGGATTGAGGATTGAGGATTGAGGTTTGAGGACTGAGGACTCAGGATTGTGGATTGGGATTGAGGATTGAAGATTCAGTATTGAGGATTGAAGATTGGGAATTGAGGATTGAGGATTGAACACTGAGGACTGAGAGTTGAGTGTTGAGTGATGAGAATTGATGTTTGTGGATCGAGGTTTGAAGATTGCAGATTGAGTATTGAGTATTGAAAACTTTGAATTGAGGATATTCTATTGAGGATTGAGGATTGACAACAGATTGATTAGGACTGAGGTCTGAAGATAGAGGATTAAGGATTGAGGATTCAGAATTGACGCTTGAGGATTGAGGGTTGAGGATGTAGTATTGAAGAGAGAGGACTGAGTGATGAGGATTGAGTGTTGAGTATTGATGCTTGAGGTTTGAGGTTTGATTATTGGATATTCTGGATTGAGTATTGAACCATAAGAATTCAGGATGTTCTATTGAGTATTGAGAATTGAGGATTGATGGTTGAGTATTGAGGATTGATGGTTGGGGGTTGAGGATTGAGGATTGAGTATTGAAGATTAAGTATTGATCACTGAGGATTGAGGATTGAGGATTGAGGTTTGAGGATTGAATATTGAAGATTGAATATTGAGGATTTAAGATTCAGGATTGAGGATTGACGATTGGGGATGGAGGATGAGGGCTGAGGGTTGAGGATTGAGGTTTCAGTATTGAATCCTGAGAATTCAGGATATTCTATTGAGTATCGAGAATTGAGGATTGATGGTTAGTATTGAGGATTGAGGATTGAGGATTGAGTGTTGAAGATTGAGGATTGATGATTGAAGATTGAGGATTGGGGATTGAGGATTGAGGAATGAGTATTGGAGATTGAGGATTGATGATTGAGGATTGAGGATTGAGGATTGGGGATTGAGGATTGAGCATTGTGGTTTGAGGACTGAGGGCTGAGGATTGAGGATTGAGGATTGAGGATTGAGGCTTGAGGTCTGAGGACTGAGGATTGAGGATCGAGAATTGAGGATTTAGGATTGAGGATTGAAGATTGAGGATTGGGTATTGAGGATTGAAGAATGAGGATTGAGGATTGAGGATTGAGGATTGAGGATTGAGGGTTGAAGGTTGAGGATTGGGTTTTGAGGATTGAAGGCTGAGGATTGAGGATTGAGGATTGAGGATTGAGGATTGAAGATTGAGTATAGAGGATTGAAGATTGAGGATTGTGGATTGAGGATTGAGGATTGAGGATTGAAGATTGAGTATTGAGGATTGAAGATTGAGGATTGAGTATTGAGGATTGAGGATTGAGGATTGAGGATTGAGTGTTGAAGATTGATGATTGATGATTGAGGATTGAGCATTGAAGATTGTGGATTGGGGATTGAGGATTGACGATTGAGGATTGATTATTGAGGATTGAAGATTGAGTATTGATGATTGAAGATTGAGGATTGAGGATTGAGTGTTGAGGATTGAGGACGAGGACTGACGGTTGAGGATTGAGGTTTGAGGATTGAGGATTGAGGATTGAGGATTGAGTATTGAGGATTGAAGGTTGAGTATTGAGGATTGAATATTGAGGATTGTGGATTTAGGATTGAGGATTGACGACTGAGGAATGAGGATCGAGGATTGAGGATTGAATATTGAGGATTGAGGATTGAGGATTGAGGATTGAGGACTAAGGATTGAAGATTGGGGATTGAGGATCTATGATTGGAGATCGATTATTGAGGATTGAAGATTGAGGATAGACGATTGAGGATTGAGTATTGAAGATTAAGTATTGATCACTGAGGATTGAGGATTGAGGATTGAGGTTTGAGGATTGAATATTGAAGATTGAATATTGAGGATTTAAGATTCAGGATTGAGGATTGACGATTGGGGATGGAGGATGAGGGCTGAGGGTTGAGGATTGAGGTTTCAGTATTGAATCCTGAGAATTCAGGATATTCTATTGAGTATCGAGAATTGAGGATTGATGGTTAGTATTGAGGATTGAGGATTGAGGATTGAGTGTTGAAGATTGAGGATTGATGATTGAAGATTGAGGATTGGGGATTGAGGATTGAGGAATGAGTATTGGAGATTGAGGATTGATGATTGAGGATTGAGGATTGAGGATTGGGGATTGAGGATTGAGCATTGTGGTTTGAGGACTGAGGGCTGAGGATTGAGGATTGAGGATTGAGGATTGAGGCTTGAGGTCTGAGGACTGAGGATTGAGGATCGAGAATTGAGGATTTAGGATTGAGGATTGAAGATTGAGGATTGGGTATTGAGGATTGAAGAATGAGGATTGAGGATTGAGGATTGAGGATTGAGGATTGAAGATTGAGGATTGAGGATTGAGGATTGAGGATTGAGGATTGAGGATTGAGGATTGAAGATTGAATATTGATGATTGAAGATTGAGGATTGAGGATTGAGTGTTGTGGATTGAGGACGAGAACTGAGGGTTGAATATTGATGTTTGAGGATTGAGGATTGAGGATTGAGAACTGAGAATTGAGGATGTGGACTGAGGGATGAGGATTGAGGTTTGAGGAACGAGGATTGAGGATTGAGGATTGAGGACTGAGGATTGACGATTGAGTGTTGAAGATTGAGGATTTATGACTGAGGATTGAGGATTGAGGATTGAGGATTGAGGATTGAGGATTGAAGATTGAGTATTGGGGATTGAATATTGAGGATTGAGGATTGAGGATTGAGAATGAGGGCTGAGGTTTGAGGATTGAGGTATGAGTATAGAATCCTGAGAATTCAGGATATTCTATTGAGCATTGAGAATTTAGGATTGATGGTTGAGTATTGAGGATTGAGAATTGAGGATTGAGGATTGAGTATTGAAGATTGAGGATTGATGATTGAGGATTGAGGATTGAGTATTGAGGATTGACGCTTGAGGATTGAGGGTTGAGTATTTAGTATTGAAGAGAGAGGACTGAGTGTTGAGGATTGAGTGTTGAGAATTGATGCTTGAGGTTTGAGGTTTGATTATTGAATATTCTGGATTGAGTATTGAACCATCAGAATTCAGGATGTTCTATTGAGTATTGAGAATTGAGGATTGATGGTTGAGTATTGAGGATTGATGGTTGAGGGTTGAGTGATGAATATTGAGGATTGAGGATTAAGGATTGAGGATTGATGATTGAGGATTGAAGATTGATTATTGATGATTGAAGATTGAGGACTGAGGATTGAGTGTTGTGGATTGAGGACGAGGACTGAGGGTTGAATATTGATGTTTGAGGTCTGAGGATTAAGGATTGAGGGTTGAGAATTGAGGATTGAGGATTGAGGATTGAAGATTGAGGATTGTGTATTGAGGATTGAAGTATGAGGATTGAGGATTGAGGTTTGAGGATTGAGAATTGCAGATTGAGTATTGAGGATGGAAGATTGAGGTTTGAGGATTGAGGATTGAAGACTGAGGATTGAGGATTGAGGATTGAGGATTGAGGATTGAAGATTGAGTATTGAGCATTGAAGGTTGAGGATTGAGGATTGAGGATTGAGGATTGAAGATTGAGAATTGAAGATTGAGTATTGAGGGTTGAAGATTGAGGATTGCGAATTGAGGATTGAGGATTGAGGATTGAGGATTGAGGATTGAGGATTGAGGATTGAGGATTGAGGATTGAGGATTGAAGATTGAGGATTGAGGATTGAAATTGAGTATTGAGGATTGAGGATTGAGGATTGAAGATTGAGTATTGATGATTGAATATTGAGGATTGAGGATTGAGGTTTGAGGATTGAGGATCGAGGATTGAGGATTGAGGATTGAGGATTGAAGATTGAGTATTGAAGATTGAGGATTGAGTATTGAGGGTTGAGGATTGGGAATTGAGGATTGAAGATTGAATATTGATGATTGAAGATTGAGGATTGAGGATTGATGGTTGTGGATAGAGGACGAGGACTGAGGGTTGAATATTGATGTTTGCGGTCTGAGGATTGAGGATTGAGGATTGAGAATTGAGGATTGAGGATTGAGAATTGAAGATTGAGGATTGGGTATTGAGGATTGACAATTGAGGATTGAGGATTGAAGATTGAGGATTGAGGATTGAAGATTGAGGATTGTGTATTGAGGATTGAAGTATGAGGATTGAGGATTGAGGTTTGAGGATAGAGGATTGCAGATTGAGTATTGAGGATTGAAGATTGAGGTTTGAGGATTGAGGATTGAAGATTGAGGATTGAGGATTGAGGATTGAGGATTGAGGATTGAAGATTGAGTATTGAGCATTGAAGGTTGAGGATTGAGGAATGAGGATTGAGGATTGAGGATTGAGGATTGAGGATTGAGGATTGAGGATTGAGGATTGAGGATTGAGGATTGAAGATTGAGTATTGAGGATTGAACATTGAGGCTTGAGGATTGAGAATTGAGGATTGGGGATTGAAGATTGAGTATTGAGGATTGAAGATTGAGGATTGAGGAATGAGGATTGAGGATTGAGGATTGAGGATTGAGGATTGAGGATTGAGGATTGAAGATTGAATATTGATGATTGAAGATTGAGGATTGAGCATTGAAGGTTGTGGATAGAGGACGAGGACTGAGGGTTGAATATTGATGTTTGAGGTCTGAGGATTGAGGATTGAGGATTGAGAATTGAGGATTGAGGATTGAGGATTGAAGATTGAGGATTGGGTATTGAGGATTGAAGAATGAGAATTGAGGATTGAGGATTGAGGATTGAGGATTGCAGATTGAGTATTGAGGATTGAGGATTGAAGATTGAATATTGATGATTGAAGATTGAGGATTGAGCTTTGAAGGTTGTGGATAGAGGACGAGGACTGAGGGTTGAATATTGATGTTTGAGGTCTGAGGATTGAAGATTGAGGATTGAGACTTGATTATTGAATATTGTGGATTGAGTATTGAACCATGAGTATTCAGAATATTGTATTGAGTATTGAGAATTGAGGATTGATGGTTGAGTATTGAGGATTGATGGCTGAGGGTTGTGTCTTGAATATTGAGGATTGAGGATTGAGGATTGAGGATTGAGGATTGAGGTTGAGGATTGAAGATTGAGGATTGAAGATTGAGGATTGACGATTGAGGATTGAGTATTGGGGATTGAGAATTGAGGATTGAGGATTGAAATTAAGTATTGAGGATTGATGATTGAGGATTGAGACTTGATTATTGAATATTGTGGTTTGAGTATTGAACCATGAGTATTCAGAATATTGTATCGAGTATTGAGACTTGAGGATTGATGGTTGAGTATTGAGGATTGATGGCTGAGGGTTGTGTCTTGAATATTGAGGATTGAGGATTGAGGATTGAGGATAGAGCATTGAGGATTGAATATTGAGTATTGATGATTGAATATTGAGGATTGAGGATTAAGGTTTGAGGATTGAGGACGAGGACTGACGGTTGAAGATTGAGGTTTGAGGATTGAGGATTGTGGATTGAGGACTGAGGATTGGGGATTGAAGATTGAGTATTGAGGATTGAAGATTGAGGATTGAGGAATGAGGATTGAGGATTGAGGATTGAGGATTGAGGATTGAGGATTGAGGATTCAAGATTGAATATTGATGATTGAAGATTGAGGATTGAGGATTGAAGGTTGTGGATAGAGGACGAGGACTGAGGGTTGAATATTGATGTTTGAGGTCTGAGGATTGAGGATTGAGGATTGAGGATTGAAGATTGAGGATTGGGTATTGAGGATTGAAGAATGAGCATTGAGGATTGAGAATTGACGCCTGTGGATTGCAGATTGAGTATTGAGGATTGAGGATTGAGGATTGAGGATTGAGGATTGTGGATTGAGGATTGAGGATTGAGGATTGAGGATTGAAGATTGAGTATTGAGGATTGTAGATTGAGGATTGAGGATTGAGGATTGCAGATTGAGTATTGAGGATTGAGGATTGAGGATTGAGGATTGAGGATTGAGGATCGAGGATTGAGGATTGAGAATTGAGGATTGAGGATTGAGGATTGAGGATTGAGGATTGAGGATTGATGATTGAGGATTGAAGATTGAGTATTGAGGATTGAAGATTGAGGATTGAGGATTGAGGATTGAGGATTGAGGTTGAGGATTGAAGATTGAGGATTGGGGATTGAGGATTGACGGTTGAGGATTGAGTATTGGGGATTGAGAATTGAGGATTGAGGATTGAAATTGAGTATTGAGGATTGAAGATTGAGGATTGAGATTTGATTATTGAATATTGTGGATTGAGTATTGAACCATGAGTATTCAGAATATTCTATTGAGTATTGAGAATTGAGGATTGATGGTTGAGTATTGAGGACTGATGGCTGAGGGTTGTGTCTTGAATATTGAGGATTGAGGATTGAGGATTGAGGATAGAGCATTGAGGATTGAAGATTGAGTATTGATGATTGAATATTGAGGATTGAGGATTGAGGTTTGAGGATTGAGGACGAGGACTGACGGTTGAGGATTGAGGTTTGAGGATTGAGGATTGCGGATTGAGGACTGAGGATTGAGGATTGAGGTTTGAGGACTGAGGACTGGGGATTGATGATTGAGAATTGAGCATTGAGTATTGAGGATTGATGATTGAGGATTGGGTATTGAGGATTGAAGAATGAGGATTGAGGATTGAGGTTTGAGGATTGAGGATTGAAGATTGAGTATTGAGGATTGAAGACTGACGATTGAGGATTGAGGATTGAGGACTGAGGATTGACGCTTGAGGATTGAGGGTTGAGGATGTAGGATTGAAGAGAGAGGACTGAGTGTTGAGGATTGAGTGTTGAGAATTGATGCTTGAGGTTTGAGATTTGATTATTGAATATTCTGGATTGAGTATTGAACCATAAGGATTCAGGATGTTCTATTGAGTATTGAGAATTGAGGATTGATGGTTGAGTATTGAGGATTGATGGTTGAGGGTTGAGTGATGAATATTGAGGATTGAGGATTAAGGATTGAGGATTGATGATTGAGGATTGAAGATTGATTATTGATGATTGAAGATTGAGGACTGAGGTTTGAGTGTTGTGGATTGAGGACGAGGACTGAGGGTTGAATATTGATGTTTGAGGTCTGAGGATTAAGGATTGAGGGTTGAGAATTGAGGATTGAGGATTGAGGATAGAAGATTGAGGATTGTGTATTGAGGATTGAAGTATGAGGATTGAGGATTGAGGTTTGAGGATTGAGGATTGCAGATTGAGTATTGAGGATTGAAGATTGAGGTTTGAGGATTGAGGATTGAAGACTGAGGATTGAGGATTGAGGATTGAGGATTGAGCATTGAAGATTGAGTATTGAGCATTGAAGGTTGAGGATTGAGGATTGAGGATTGAGGATTGAAGATTGAGAATTGAAGATTGAGTATTGAGGGTTGAAGATTGAGGATTGCGAATTGAGGATTGAGGATTGAGGATTGAGGATTGAGGATTGAGGATTGAGGATTGAGGATTGAGGATTGAAGATTGAGGATTGAGGATTGAAATTGAGTATTGAGGATTGAGGATTGAGGATTGAAGATTGAGTATTGATAATTGAATATTGAGGATTGAGGATTGAGGTTTGAGGATTGAGGATCGAGGATTGAGGATTGAGGATTGAGGATTGAAGATTGAGTATTGAAGATTGAGGATTGAGTATTGAGGGTTGAGGATTGGGAATTGAGGATTGAAGATTGAATATTGATGATTGAAGATTGAGGATTGAGGATTGATGGTTGTGGATAGAGGACGAGGACTGAGGGTTGAATATTGATGTCTGCGGTCTGAGGATTGAGGATTGAGGATTGAGAGTTGAGGATTGAGGATTGAAGATTGAGTATTGGGTGTTGAGGATTGAAGAATGAGGATTGAGGATTGAGGATTGAGGATTGAGGATTGAAGATTCAGTATTGAGGATTGAAGATTGGGAATTGAGGATTGAGGATTGAACACTGAGGACTGAGAGTTGAGTGTTGAGTGATGAGAATTGATGTTTGTGGATCGAGGTTTGAAGATTGCAGATTGAGTATTGAGTATTGAAAACTTTGAATTGAGGATATTCTATTGAGGATTGAGGATTGACAACAGATTGATTAGGACTGAGGTCTGAAGATTGAGGATTAAGGATTGAGGATTCAGAATTGACGCTTGAGGATTGAGGGTTGAGGATGTAGTATTGAAGAGAGAGGACTGAGTGTTGAGGATTGAGTGTTGAGTATTGATGCTTGAGGTTTGAGGTTTGATTATTGGATATTCTGGATTGAGTATTGAACCATAAGAATTCAGGATGTTCTATTGAGTATTGAGAATTGAGGATTGATGGTTGAGTATTGAGGATTGATGGTTGGGGGTTGAGGATTGAGGATTGAGTATTGAAGATTAAGTATTGATCACTGAGGATTGAGGATTGAGGATTGAGGTTTGAGGATTGAATATTGAAGATTGAATATTGAGGATTTAAGATTCAGGATTGAGGATTGACGATTGGGGATGGAGGATGAGGGCTGAGGGTTGAGGATTGAGGTTTCAGTATTGAATCCTGAGAATTCAGGATATTCTATTGAGTATCGAGAATTGAGGATTGATGGTTAGTATTGAGGATTGAGGATTGAGGATTGAGTGTTGAAGATTGAGGATTGATGATTGAAGATTGAGGATTGGGGATTGAGGATTGAGGAATGAGTATTGGAGATTGAGGATTGATGATTGAGGATTGAGGATTGAGGATTGGGGATTGAGGATTGAGCATTGTGGTTTGAGGACTGAGGGCTGAGGATTGAGGATTGAGGATTGATTATTGAGGATTGAAGATTGAGTATTGATGATTGAAGATTGAGGATTGAGGATTGAGTGTTGAGGATTGAGGACGAGGACTGACGGTTGAGGATTGAGGTTTGAGGATTGAGGATTGAGGATTGAGGATTGAGTATTGAGGATTGAAGGTTGAGTATTGAGGATTGAATATTGAGGATTGTGGATTTAGGATTGAGGATTGACGACTGAGGAATGAGGATCGAGGATTGAGGATTGAATATTGAGGATTGAGGATTGAGGATTGAGGATTGAGGACTAAGGATTGAAGATTGGGGATTGAGGATCTATGATTGGAGATCGATTATTGAGGATTGAAGATTGAGGATAGACGATTGAGGATTGAGGATTGAGAATTGAGGATGAGGACTGATGGTTGAGGATTGAGGTTTGATGAATGAGGATTGAGGATTGAGGATTGAGGATTGGGGATTGAAGATTGAGTATTGAGGATTGAAGATTGAGAATTCAGGATTGAGGATTGAGGATTGAGGATTGAAGATTGAGGATTGAGGATTGAGGATTGAGGATTGAGGATTGAGGATTGAGGATTGAGGATTGAAGATTGAGGATTGAGGATTGAAGATTGAGTATTGGGGATTGAATATTGAGGATTGAGGATTGAGGATTGAGAATGAGGGCTGAGGTTTGAGGATTGAGGTATGAGTATAGAATCCTGAGAATTCAGGATATTCTATTGAGCATTGAGAATTTAGGATTGATGGTTGAGTATTGAGGATTGAGAATTGAGGATTGAGGATTGAGTATTGAAGATTGAGGATTGATGATTGAGGATTGAGGATTGAGTATTGAGGATTGACGCTTGAGGATTGAGGGTTGAGTATTTAGTATTGAAGAGAGAGGACTGAGTGTTGAGGATTGAGTGTTGAGAATTGATGCTTGAGGTTTGAGGTTTGATTATTGAATATTCTGGATTGAGTATTGAACCATCAGAATTCAGGATGTTCTATTGAGTATTGAGAATTGAGGATTGATGGTTGAGTATTGAGGATTGATGGTTGAGGGTTGAGTGATGAATATTGAGGATTGAGGATTAAGGATTGAGGATTGATGATTGAGGATTGAAGATTGATTATTGATGATTGAAGATTGAGGACTGAGGATTGAGTGTTGTGGATTGAGGACGAGGACTGAGGGTTGAATATTGATGTTTGAGGTCTGAGGATTAAGGATTGAGGGTTGAGAATTGAGGATTGAGGATTGAGGATTGAAGATTGAGGATTGTGTATTGAGGATTGAAGTATGAGGATTGAGGATTGAGGTTTGAGGATTGAGGAATGCAGATTGAGTATTGAGGATGGAAGATTGAGGTTTGAGGATTGAGGATTGAAGACTGAGGATTGAGGATTGAGGATTGAGGATTGAGGATTGAAGATTGAGTATTGAGCATTGAAGGTTGAGGATTGAGGATTGAGGATTGAGGATTGAAGATTGAGAATTGAAGATTGAGTATTGAGGGTTGAAGATTGAGGATTGCGAATTGAGGATTGAGGATTGAGGATTGAGGATTGAGGATTGAGGATTGAGGATTGAGGATTGAGGATTGAAGATTGAGGATTGAGGATTGAAATTGAGTATTGAGGATTGAGGATTGAGGATTGAAGATTGAGTATTGATGATTGAATATTGAGGATTGAGGATTGAGGTTTGAGGATTGAGGATCGAGGATTGAGGATTGAGGATTGAGGATTGAAGATTGAGTATTGAAGATTGAGGATTGAGTATTGAGGGTTGAGGATTGGGAATTGAGGATTGAAGATTGAATATTGATGATTGAAGATTGAGGATTGAGGATTGATGGTTGTGGATAGAGGACGAGGACTGAGGGTTGAATATTGATGTTTGCGGTCTGAGGATTGAGGATTGAGGATTGAGAATTGAGGATTGAGGATTGAGAATTGAAGATTGACGATTGGGTATTGAGGATTGACAATTGAGGATTGAGGATTGAAGATTGAGGATTGAGGATTGAAGATTGAGGATTGTGTATTGAGGATTGAAGTATGAGGATTGAGGATTGAGGTTTGAGGATAGAGGATTGCAGATTGAGTATTGAGGATTGAAGATTGAGGTTTGAGGATTGAGGATTGAAGATTGAGGATTGAGGATTGAGGATTGAGGATTGAGGATTGAAGATTGAGTATTGAGCATTGAAGGTTGAGGATTGAGGATTGAGGATTGAGGATTGAAGATTGATAATTGAAGATTGAGTATTGAGGGTTGAAGATTGAGGATTGCGAATTGAGGATTGAAGATTGATGACTGGGGATTGAGGATTGAAGATTGAGTATTAAGGATTGAAGATTGGGGATTGAGGATCTAGGATTGGAGATTGAGTATTGAGGATTGAACATTGAGGATTGAGGATTGAAGATTGAGGATTCGGTATTGAGGATTGAAGAATGAGGATTGAGGATTGAGGATTGAGGATTGAGGATTGAAGATTGAGTATTGAGGATTGAACATTGAGGCTTGAGGATTGAGAATTGAGGATTGGGGATTGAAGATTGAGTATTGAGGATTGAAGACTGAGGATTGAGGAATGAGGATTGAGGATTGAGGATTGAGGATTGAGGATTGAGGATTGAGGATTGAGGATTGAAGATTGAATATTGATGATTGAAGATTGAGGATTGAGCATTGAAGGTTGTGGATAGAGGACGAGGACTGAGGGTTGAATATTGATGTTTGAGGTCTGAGGATTGAGGATTGAGGATTGAGAATTGAGGATTGAGGATTGAGGATTGAAGATTGAGGATTGGGTATTGAGGATTGAAGAATGAGAATTGAGGATTGAGGATTGAGGATTGAGGATTGCAGATTGAGTATTGAGGATTGAGGATTGAAGATTGAATATTGATGATTGAAGATTGAGGATTGAGCTTTGAAGGTTGTGGATAGAGGACGAGGACTGAGGGTTGAATATTGATGTTTGAGGTCTGAGGATTGAAGATTGAGGATTGAGACTTGATTATTGAATATTGTGGATTGAGTATTGAACCATGAGTATTCAGAATATTGTATTGAGTATTGAGAATTGAGGATTGATGGTTGAGTATTGAGGATTGATGGCTGAGGGTTGTGTCTTGAATATTGAGGATTGAGGATTGAGGATTGAGGATAGAGCATTGAGGATTGAAGATTGAGTATTGATGATTGAAGATTGAGGATTGAGGATTGAGGGTTGAGGATTGAGGTTGAGGATTGAAGATTGAGGATTGAGGATTGAGGATTGACGATTGAGGATTGAGTATTGGGGATTGAGAATTGAGGATTGAGGATTGAAATTAAGTATTGAGGATTGATGATTGAGGATTGAGACTTGATTATTGAATATTGTGGTTTGAGTATTGAACAATGAGTATACAGAATATTGTATCGAGTATTGAGACTTGAGGATTGATGGTTGAGTATTGAGGATTGATGGCTGAGGGTTGTGTCTTGAATATTGAGGATTGAGGATTGAGGATTGAGGATAGAGCATTGAGGATTGAATATTGAGTATTGATGATTGAATATTGAGGATTGAGGATTAAGGTTTGAGGATTGAGGACGAGGACTGACGGTTGAAGATTGAGGTTTGAGGATTGAGGATTGTGGATTGAGGACTGAGGATTGGGGATTGAAGATTGAGTATTGAGGATTGAAGATTGAGGATTGAGGAATGAGGATTGAGGATTGAGGATTGAGGATTGAGGATTGAGGATTGAGGATTCAAGATTGAATATTGATGATTGAAGATTGAGGATTGAGGATTGAAGGTTGTGGATAGAGGACGAGGACTGAGGGTTGAATATTGATGTTTGAGGTCTGAGGATTGAGGATTGAGGATTGAGAATTGAGGATTGAGGATTGAGGATTGAAGATTGAGGATTGGGTATTGAGGATTGAAGAATGAGAATTGAGGATTGAGGATTGAGGATTGAGGATTGAGGATTGCAGGTTGAGTATTGAGGATTGAGGATTGAGGATTGAGGATTGAGGATTGAGGATTGAGGATTGAGGATTGTGGATTGAGGATTGAAGATTGAGTATTGAGGATTGAAGATGGAGGATTGAGGATTGAGGTTTGAGGATTGAGGATTGAGGTTGAGGATTGAAGATTGAGGATTGGGGATTGAGGATTGACGATTGAGGATTGAGTATTGGGGATTGAGAATTGAGGATTGAGGATTGAGGATTGAGGATTGAGGATTGAAGATTGAGTATTGGGGATTGAATATTGAGGATTGAGGATTGAGGATTGAGAATGAGGGCTGAGGTTTGAGGATTGAGGTATGAGTATAGAATCCTGAGAATTCAGGATATTCTATTGAGCATTGAGAATTTAGGATTGATGGTTGAGTATTGAGGATTGAGAATTGAGGATTGAGGATTGAGTATTGAAGATTGAGGATTGATGATTGAGGATTGAGGATTGATGATTGAGGATTGAGGATTGAGTATTGAAGACTGAATATTGAGGATTGGGTACTGAGGATTGAAGAATGAGGATTGAGGATTGAGGATTGAGGATTGAGTGTTGAGGATTGAAGATTGAGTATTGAGGATAGAAGACTGACGATTGAGGACTGAGAATTAAGTATTGAAGATTGAGGATTGATGATTGAGGAATGAGGATTGAGGATTGAGAATTGAGGATTGAGTATTGAAGATTGAGGATTGATGATTGAAAATTGAGGATTGAGGATTGGGGATTGAGGATTGAGGATTGAGGTTTGAGGACTGAGGACTCAGGATTGTGGATTGGGATTGAGGATTGAAGATTCAGTATTGAGGATTGAAGATTGGGAATTGAGGATTGAGGATTGAACACTGAGGACTGAGAGTTGAGTGTTGAGTGATGAGAATTGATGTTTGTGGATCGAGGTTTGAAGATTGCAGATTGAGTATTGAGTATTGAAAACTTTGAATTGAGGATATTCTATTGAGGATTGAGGATTGACAACAGATTGATTAGGACTGAGGTCTGAAGATAGAGGATTAAGGATTGAGGATTCAGAATTGACGCTTGAGGATTGAGGGTTGAGGATGTAGTATTGAAGAGAGAGGACTGAGTGTTGAGGATTGAGTGTTGAGTATTGATGCTTGAGGTTTGAGGTTTGATTATTGGATATTCTGGATTGAGTATTGAACCATAAGAATTCAGGATGTTCTATTGAGTATTGAGAATTGAGGATTGATGGTTGAGTATTGAGGATTGATGGTTGGGGGTTGAGGATTGAGGATTGAGTATTGAAGATTAAGTATTGATCACTGAGGATTGAGGATTGAGGATTGAGGTTTGAGGATTGAATATTGAAGATTGAATATTGAGGATTTAAGATTCAGGATTGAGGATTGACGATTGGGGATGGAGGATGAGGGCTGAGGGTTGAGGATTGAGGTTTCAGTATTGAATCCTGAGAATTCAGGATATTCTATTGAGTATCGAGAATTGAGGATTGATGGTTAGTATTGAGGATTGAGGATTGAGGATTGAGTGTTGAAGATTGAGGATTGATGATTGAAGATTGAGGATTGGGGATTGAGGATTGAGGAATGAGTATTGGAGATTGAGGATTGATGATTGAGGATTGAGGATTGAGGATTGGGGATTGAGGATTGAGCATTGTGGTTTGAGGACTGAGGGCTGAGGATTGAGGATTGAGGATTGAGGATTGAGGCTTGAGGTCTGAGGACTGAGGATTGAGGATCGAGAATTGAGGATTTAGGATTGAGGATTGAAGATTGAGGATTGGGTATTGAGGATTGAAGAATGAGGATTGAGGATTGAGGATTGAGGATTGAGGATTGAGGGTTGAAGGTTGAGGATTGGGTTTTGAGGATTGAAGGCTGAGGATTGAGGATTGAGGATTGAGGATTGAGGATTGAAGATTGAGTATAGAGGATTGAAGATTGAGGATTGTGGATTGAGGATTGAGGATTGAGGATTGAAGATTGAGTATTGAGGATTGAAGATTGAGGATTGAGTATTGAGGATTGAGGATTGAGGATTGAGGATTGAGTGTTGAAGATTGATGATTGATGATTGAGGATTGAGCATTGAAGATTGTGGATTGGGGATTGAGGATTGACGATTGAGGATTGATTATTGAGGATTGAAGATTGAGTATTGATGATTGAAGATTGAGGATTGAGGATTGAGTGTTGAGGATTGAGGACGAGGACTGACGGTTGAGGATTGAGGTTTGAGGATTGAGGATTGAGGATTGAGGATTGAGTATTGAGGATTGAAGGTTGAGTATTGAGGATTGAATATTGAGGATTGTGGATTTAGGATTGAGGATTGACGACTGAGGAATGAGGATCGAGGATTGAGGATTGAATATTGAGGATTGAGGATTAAGGATTGAGGATTGAGGACTAAGGATTGAAGATTGGGGATTGAGGATCTATGATTGGAGATCGATTATTGAGGATTGAAGATTGAGGATAGACGATTGAGGATTGAGGATTGAGAATTGAGGATGAGGACTGATGGTTGAGGATTGAGGTTTGATGAATGAGGATTGAGGATTGAGGATTGAGGATTGGGGATTGAAGATTGAGTATTGAGGATTGAAGATTGAGAATTCAGGATTGAGGATTGAGGATTGAGGATTGAAGATTGAGGATTGAGGATTGAGGATTGAGGATTGAGGATTGAGGATTGAGGATTGAGGATTGAAGATTGAGGATTGAGGATTGAGGATTGAGGATTGAGGATTGAGGATTGAGGATTGAAGATTGAATATTGATGATTGAAGATTGAGGATTGAGGATTGAGTGTTGTGGATTGAGGACGAGAACTGAGGGTTGAATATTGATGTTTGAGGATTGAGGATTGAGGATTGAGAACTGAGAATTGAGGATGTGGACTGAGGGATGAGGATTGAGGTTTGAGGAACGAGGATTGAGGATTGAGGATTGAGGACTGAGGATTGACGATTGAGTGTTGAAGATTGAGGATTTATGACTGAGGATTGAGGATTGAGGATTGAGGATTGAGGATTGAGGATTGAGGATTGAAGATTGAGTATTGGGGATTGAATATTGAGGATTGAGGATTGAGGATTGAGAATGAGGGCTGAGGTTTGAGGATTGAGGTATGAGTATAGAATCCTGAGAATTCAGGATATTCTATTGAGCATTGAGAATTTAGGATTGATGGTTGAGTATTGAGGATTGAGAATTGAGGATTGAGGATTGAGTATTGAAGATTGAGGATTGATGATTGAGGATTGAGGATTGAGTATTGAGGATTGACGCTTGAGGATTGAGGGTTGAGTATTTAGTATTGAAGAGAGAGGACTGAGTGTTGAGGATTGAGTGTTGAGAATTGATGCTTGAGGTTTGAGGTTTGATTATTGAATATTCTGGATTGAGTATTGAACCATCAGAATTCAGGATGTTCTATTGAGTATTGAGAATTGAGGATTGATGGTTGAGTATTGAGGATTGATGGTTGAGGGTTGAGTGATGAATATTGAGGATTGAGGATTAAGGATTGAGGATTGATGATTGAGGATTGAAGATTGATTATTGATGATTGAAGATTGAGGACTGAGGATTGAGTGTTGTGGATTGAGGACGAGGACTGAGGGTTGAATATTGATGTTTGAGGTCTGAGGATTAAGGATTGAGGTTTGAGAATTGAGGATTGAGGATTGAGGATTGAAGATTGAGGATTGTGTATTGAGGATTGAAGTATGAGGATTGAGGATTGAGGTTTGAGGATTGAGGATTGCAGATTGAGTATTGAGGATGGAAGATTGAGGTTTGAGGATTGAGGATTGAAGACTGAGGATTGAGGATTGAGGATTGAGGATTGAGGATTGAAGATTGAGTATTGAGCATTGAAGGTTGAGGATTGAGGATTGAGGATTGAGGATTGAAGATTGAGAATTGAAGATTGAGTATTGAGGGTTGAAGATTGAGGATTGCGAATTGAGGATTGAGGATTGAGGATTGAGGATTGAGGATTGAGGATTGAGGATTGAGGATTGAGGATTGAGGATTGAAGATTGAGGATTGAGGATTGAAATTGAGTATTGAGGATTGAGGATTGAGGATTGAAGATTGAGTATTGATGATTGAATATTGAGGATTGAGGATTGAGGTTTGAGGATTGAGGATCGAGGATTGAGGATTGAGGATTGAGGATTGAAGATTGAGTATTGAAGATTGAGGATTGAGTATTGAGGGTTGAGGATTGGGAATTGAGGATTGAAGATTGAATATTGATGATTGAAGATTGAGGATTGAGGATTGATGGTTGTGGATAGAGGACGAGGACTGAGGGTTGAATATTGATGTTTGCGGTCTGAGGATTGAGGATTGAGGATTGAGAATTGAGGATTGAGGATTGAGAATTGAAGATTGAGGATTGGGTATTGAGGATTGACAATTGAGGATTGAGGATTGAAGATTGAGGATTGAGGATTGAAGATTGAGGATTGTGTATTGAGGATTGAAGTATGAGGATTGAGGATTGAGGTTTGAGGATAGAGGATTGCAGATTGAGTATTGAGGATTGAAGATTGAGGTTTGAGGATTGAGGATTGAAGATTGAGGATTGAGGATTGAGGATTGAGGATTGAGGATTGAAGATTGAGTATTGAGCATTGAAGGTTGAGGATTGAGGATTGAGGATTGAGGATTGAAGATTGAGAATTGAAGATTGAGTATTGAGGGTTGAAGATTGAGGATTGCGAATTGAGGATTGAAGATTGATGACTGGGGATTGAGGATTGAAGATTGAGTATTAAGGATTGAAGATTGGGGATTGAGGATCTAGGATTGGAGATTGAGTATTGAGGATTGAACATTGAGGATTGAGGATTGAAGATTGAGGATTCGGTATTGAGGATTGAAGAATGAGGATTGAGGATTGAGGATTGAGGATTGAGGATTGAAGATTGAGTATTGAGGATTGAACATTGAGGCTTGAGGATTGAGAATTGAGGATTGGGGATTGAAGATTGAGTATTGAGGATTGAAGATTGAGGATTGAGGAATGAGGATTGAGGATTGAGGATTGAGGATTGAGGATTGAGGATTGAGGATTGAAGATTGAATATTGATGATTGAAGATTGAGGATTGAGCATTGAAGGTTGTGGATAGAGGACGAGGACTGAGGGTTGAATATTGATGTTTGAGGTCTGAGGATTGAGGATTGAGGATTGAGAATTGAGGATTGAGGATTGAGGATTGAAGATTGAGGATTGGGTATTGAGGATTGAAGAATGAGAATTGAGGATTGAGGATTGAGGATTGAGGATTGCAGATTGAGTATTGAGGATTGAGGATTGAAGATTGAATATTGATGATTGAAGATTCAGGATTGAGCTTTGAAGGTTGTGGATAGAGGACGAGGACTGAGGGTTGAATATTGATGTTTGAGGTCTGAGGATTGAAGATTGAGGATTGAGACTTGATTATTGAATATTGTGGATTGAGTATTGAACCATGAGTATTCAGAATATTGTATTGAGTATTGAGAATTGAGGATTGATGGTTGAGTATTGAGGATTGATGGCTGAGGGTTGTGTCTTGAATATTGAGGATTGAGGATTGAGGATTGAGGATTGAGGATTGAGGTTGAGGATTGAAGATTGAGGATTGAAGATTGAGGATTGACGATTGAGGATTGAGTATTGGGGATTGAGAATTGAGGATTGAGGATTGAAATTAAGTATTGAGGATTGATGATTGAGGATTGAGACTTGATTATTGAATATTGTGGTTTGAGTATTGAACCATGAGTATTCAGAATATTGTATCGAGTATTGAGACTTGAGGATTGATGGTTGAGTATTGAGGATTGATGGCTGAGGGTTGTGTCTTGAATATTGAGGATTGAGGGTTGAGGATTGAGGATAGAGCATTGAGGATTGAATATTGAGTATTGATGATTGAATATTGAGGATTGAGGATTAAGGTTTGAGGATTGAGGACGAGGACTGACGGTTGAAGATTGAGGTTTGAGGATTGAGGATTGTGGATTGAGGACTGAGGATTGGGGATTGAAGATTGAGTATTGAGGATTGAAGATTGAGGATTGAGGAATGAGGATTGAGGATTGAGGATTGAGGATTGAGGATTGAGGATTGAGGATTCAAGATTGAATATTGATGATTGAAGATTGAGGATTGAGGATTGAAGGTTGTGGATAGAGGACGAGGACTGAGGGTTGAATATTGATGTTTGAGGTCTGAGGATTGAGGATTGAGGATTGAGAATTGAGGATTGAGGATTGAGGATTGAGGATTAAAGATTGAGGATTGGGTATTGAGGATTGAAGAATGAGAATTGAGGATTGAGGATTGAGGATTGAGGATTGAGGATTGCAGGTTGAGTATTGAGGATTGAGGATTGAGGATTGAGGATTGAGGATTGAGGATTGAGGATTGAGGATTGTGGATTGAGGATTGAAGATTGAGTATTGAGGATTGAAGATGGAGGATTGAGGATTGAGGTTTGAGGATTGAGGATTGAGGTTGAGGATTGAAGATTGAGGATTGGGGATTGAGGATTGACGATTGAGGATTGAGTATTGGGGATTGAGAATTGAGGATTGAGGATTGAGGATTGAGGATTGAGGATTGAAGATTGAGTATTGGGGATTGAATATTGAGGATTGAGGATTGAGGATTGAGAATGAGGGCTGAGGTTTGAGGATTGAGGTATGAGTATAGAATCCTGAGAATTCAGGATATTCTATTGAGCATTGAGAATTTAGGATTGATGGTTGAGTATTGAGGATTGAGAATTGAGGATTGAGGATTGAGTATTGAAGATTGAGGATTGATGATTGAGGATTGAGGATTGAGTATTGAAGACTGAATATTGAGGATTGGGTACTGAGGATTGAAGAATGAGGATTGAGGATTGAGGATTGAGGATTGAGTGTTGAGGATTGAAGATTGAGTATTGAGGATAGAAGACTGACGATTGAGGACTGAGAATTGAGTATTGAAGATTGAGGATTGATGATTGAGGAATGAGGATTGAGGATTGAGAATTGAGGATTGAGTATTGAAGATTGAGGATTGATGATTGAAAATTGAGGATTGAGGATTGGGGATTGAGGATTGAGGATTGAGGTTTGAGGACTGAGGACTCAGGATTGTGGATTGGGATTGAGGATTGAAGATTCAGTATTGAGGATTGAAGATTGGGAATTGAGGATTGAGGATTGAACACTGAGGACTGAGAGTTGAGTGTTGAGTGATGAGAATTGATGTTTGTGGATCGAGGTTTGAAGATTGCAGATTGAGTATTGAGTATTGAAAACATTGAATTGAGGATATTCTATTGAGGATTGAGGATTGACAACAGATTGATTAGGACTGAGGTCTGAAGATTGAGGATTAAGGATTGAGGATTCAGAATTGACGCTTGAGGATTGAGGGTTGAGGATGTAGTATTGAAGAGAGAGGACTGAGTGTTGAGGATTGAGTGTTGAGTATTGATGCTTGAGGTTTGAGGTTTGATTATTGGATATTCTGGATTGAGTATTGAACCATAAGAATTCAGGATGTTCTATTGAGTATTGAGAATTGAGGATTGATGGTTGAGTATTGAGGATTGATGGTTGGGGGTTGAGGATTGAGGATTGAGTATTGAAGATTAAGTATTGATCACTGAGGATTGAGGATTGAGGATTGAGGTTTGAGGATTGAATATTGAAGATTGAATATTGAGGATTTAAGATTCAGGATTGAGGATTGACGATTGGGGATGGAGGATGAGGGCTGAGGGTTGAGGATTGAGGTTTCAGTATTGAATCCTGAGAATTCAGGATATTCTATTGAGTATCGAGAATTGAGGATTGATGGTTAGTATTGAGGATTGAGGATTGAGGATTGAGTGTTGAAGATTGAGGATTGATGATTGAAGATTGAGGATTGGGGATTGAGGATTGAGGAATGAGTATTGGAGATTGAGGATTGATGATTGAGGATTGAGGATTGAGGATTGGGGATTGAGGATTGAGCATTGTGGTTTGAGGACTGAGGGCTGAGGATTGAGGATTGAGGATTGAGGATTGAGGCTTGAGGTCTGAGGACTGAGGATTGAGGATTGAGAATTGAGGATTTAGGATTGAGGATTGAAGATTGAGGATTGGGTATTGAGGATTGAAGAATGAGGATTGAGGATTGAGGATTGAGGATTGAGGATTGAGGGTTGAAGGTTGAGGATTGGGTTTTGAGGATTGAAGGCTGAGGATTGAGGATTGAGGATTGAGGATTGAGGATTGAAGATTGAGTATAGAGGATTGAAGATTGAGGATTGTGGATTGAGGATTGAGGATTGAGGATTGAAGATTGAGTATTGAGGATTGAAGATTGAGGATTGAGTATTGAGGATTGAGGATTGAGGATTGAGGATTGAGTGTTGAAGATTGATGATTGATGATTGAGGATTGAGCATTGAAGATTGTGGATTGGGGATTGAGGATTGACGATTGAGGATTGATTATTGAGGATTGAAGATTGAGTATTGATGATTGAAGATTGAGGATTGAGGACTGAGTGTTGAGGGTTGAGGACGAGGACTGACGGTTGAGGATTGAGGTTTGAGGATTGAGGATTGAGGATTGAGGATTGAGTATTGAGGATTGAAGGTTGAGTATTGAGGATTGAATATTGAGGATTGTGGATTTAGGATTGAGGATTGACGACTGAGGAATGAGGATCGAGGATTGAGGATTGAATATTGAGGATTGAGGATTGAGGATTGAGGATTGAGGACTAAGGATTGAAGATTGGGGATTGAGGATCTATGATTCGAGATCGATTATTGAGGATTGAAGATTGAGGATAGACGATTGAGGATTGAGGATTGAGAATTGAGGATGAGGACTGATGGTTGAGGATTGAGGTTTGATGAATGAGGATTGAGGATTGAGGATTGAGGATTGGGGATTGAAGATTGAGTATTGAGGATTGAAGATTGAGAATTCAGGATTGAGGATTGAGGATTGAGGATTGAAGATTGAGGATTGAGGATTGAGGATTGAGGATTGAGGATTGAGGATTGAGGATTGAGGATTGAAGATTGAGGATTGAGGATTGAGGATTGAGGATTGAGGATTGAGGATTGAGGATTGAAGATTGAATATTGATGATTGAAGATTGAGGATTGAGGATTGAGTGTTGTGGATTGAGGACGAGAACTGAGGGTTGAATATTGATGTCTGAGGATTGAGGATTGAGGATTGAGAACTGAGAATTGAGGATGTGGACTGAGGGATGAGGATTGAGGTTTGAGGAACGAGGATTGAGGATTGAGGATTGAGGACTGAGGATTGACGATTGAGTGTTGAAGATTGAGGATTTATGACTGAGGATTGAGGATTGAGGATTGAGGATTGAGGATTGAGGATTGAAGATTGAGTATTGGGGATTGAATGTTGAGGATTGAGGATTGAGGATTGAGAATGAGGGCTGAGGTTTGAGGATTGAGGTATGAGTATAGAATCCTGAGAATTCAGGATATTCTATTGAGCATTGAGAATTTAGGATTGATGGTTGAGTATTGAGGATTGAGAATTGAGGATTGAGGATTGAGTATTGAAGATTGAGGATTGATGATTGAGGATTGAGGATTGAGTATTGAGGATTGACGCTAGAGGATTGAGGGTTGAGGATGTAGTATTGAAGAGAGAGGACTGAGTGTTGAGGATTGAGTGTTGAGAATTGATGCTTGAGGTTTGAGGTTTGATTATTGAATATTCTGGATTGAGTATTGAACCATCAGAATTCAGGATGTTCTATTGAGTATTGACAATTGAGGATTGATGGTTGAGGGTTGAGTGTTGAATATAGAGGACTGAGGATTGAGGAATGAGGATTGAGTATTGAAGATTGAGGATTGATGATTGAGGATTGAGGATTGAGGATTGGGGATTGAGGATTGAGCATTGAGGCTTGAGGACTGAGGGCTGAGTATTGAGGATTGAGGATTGAGGATTGAGGATGAGGGCTCAGGGTTGAGGATTGAGGTTTGAGGACTGAGGACTGAGGATTGATGATTGAGAATTGAGGATTGAGTACTGAGGATTGAAGATTGAGGATTGGGTATTGAGGATTGAAGAATGAGGATTGAGGATTGAGGTTTGAGGATTGAGGATTGAAGATTGAGTATTGAGGATTGAAGACTGACGATTGAGGATTGAGGATTGAAGACTGAGGATTGACGCTTGAGGATTGAGGGTTGAGGATGTAGGATTGAAGAGAGAGGACTGAGTGTTGAGGATTGTGTGTTGAGAATTGATGCTTGAGGTTTGAGATTTGATTATTGAATATTCTGGATTGAGTATTGAACCATAAGGATTCAGGATGTTCTATTGAGTATTGAGAATTGAGGATTGATGGTTGAGTATTGAGGATTGATGGTTGAGGGTTGAGTGATGAATATTGAGGATTGAGGATTAAGGATTGAGTGTTGAAGATTGAGGATTGATGATTGAAGATTGAGGATTGGGGATTGAGGATTGAGGAATGAGTATTGAAGATTGACGATTGATGATTGAGGATTGAGGATTGAGGATTGGGGATTGAGGATTGAGCATTGAGGTTGGAGGACAGAGGGCTGAGGATTTAGGATTGAGGATTGAGTATTCAGGATTAGGGCTGAGGGTTGCGGATTGAGGTTTGAGGACTGAGGACTGAGGATTGAGGATTGAGAATTGAGGATTGAGGATTGAGAATTGAAGATTGACGATTGGGTATTGAGGATTGACAATTGAGGATTGAGGATTGAAGATTGAGGATTGAGGATTGAAGATTGAGGATTGTGTATTGAGGATTGAAGTATGAGGATTGAGGATTGAGGTTTGAGGATAGAGGATTGCAGATTGAGTATTGAGGATTGAAGATTGAGGTTTGAGGATTGAGGATTGAAGATTGAGGATTGAGGATTGAGGATTGAGGATTGAGGATTGAAGATTGAGTATTGAGCATTGAAGGTTGAGGATTGAGGATTGAGGATTGAGGATTGAAGATTGATAATTGAAGATTGAGTATTGAGGGTTGAAGATTGAGGATTGCGAATTGAGGATTGAAGATTGATGACTGGGGATTGAGGATTGAAGATTGAGTATTAAGGATTGAAGATTGGGGATTGAGGATCTAGGATTGGAGATTGAGTATTGAGGATTGAACATTGAGGATTGAGGATTGAAGATTGAGGATTCGGTATTGAGGATTGAAGAATGAGGATTGAGGATTGAGGATTGAGGATTGAGGATTGAAGATTGAGTATTGAGGATTGAACATTGAGGCTTGAGGATTGAGAATTGAGGATTGGGGATTGAAGATTGAGTATTGAGGATTGAAGACTGAGGATTGAGGAATGAGGATTGAGGATTGAGGATTGAGGATTGAGGATTGAGGATTGAGGATTGAGGATTGAAGATTGAATATTGATGATTGAAGATTGAGGATTGAGCATTGAAGGTTGTGGATAGAGGACGAGGACTGAGGGTTGAATATTGATGTTTGAGGTCTGAGGATTGAGGATTGAGGATTGAGAATTGAGGATTGAGGATTGAGGATTGAAGATTGAGGATTGGGTATTGAGGATTGAAGAATGAGAATTGAGGATTGAGGATTGAGGATTGAGGATTGCAGATTGAGTATTGAGGATTGAGGATTGAAGATTGAATATTGATGATTGAAGATTGAGGATTGAGCTTTGAAGGTTGTGGATAGAGGACGAGGACTGAGGGTTGAATATTGATGTTTGAGGTCTGAGGATTGAAGATTGAGGATTGAGACTTGATTATTGAATATTGTGGATTGAGTATTGAACCATGAGTATTCAGAATATTGTATTGAGTATTGAGAATTGAGGATTGATGGTTGAGTATTGAGGATTGATGGCTGAGGGTTGTGTCTTGAATATTGAGGATTGAGGATTGAGGATTGAGGATAGAGCATTGAGGATTGAAGATTGAGTATTGATGATTGAAGATTGAGGATTGAGGATTGAGGGTTGAGGATTGAGGTTGAGGATTGAAGATTGAGGATTGAGGATTGAGGATTGACGATTGAGGATTGAGTATTGGGGATTGAGAATTGAGGATTGAGGATTGAAATTAAGTATTGAGGATTGATGATTGAGGATTGAGACTTGATTATTGAATATTGTGGTTTGAGTATTGAACAATGAGTATTCAGAATATTGTATCGAGTATTGAGACTTGAGGATTGATGGTTGAGTATTGAGGATTGATGGCTGAGGGTTGTGTCTTGAATATTGAGGATTGAGGATTGAGGATTGAGGATAGAGCATTCAGGATTGAATATTGAGTATTGATGATTGAATATTGAGGATTGAGGATTAAGGTTTGAGGATTGAGGACGAGGACTGACGGTTGAAGATTGAGGTTTGAGGATTGAGGATTGTGGATTGAGGACTGAGGATTGGGGATTGAAGATTGAGTATTGAGGATTGAAGATTGAGGATTGAGGAATGAGGATTGAGGATTGAGGATTGAGGATTGAGGATTGAGGATTGAGGATTCAAGATTGAATATTGATGATTGAAGATTGAGGATTGAGGATTGAAGGTTGTGGATAGAGGACGAGGACTGAGGGTTGAATATTGATGTTTGAGGTCTGAGGATTGAGGATTGAGGATTGAGAATTGAGGATTGAGGATTGAGGATTGAAGATTGAGGATTGGGTATTGAGGATTGAAGAATGAGAATTGAGGATTGAGGATTGAGGATTGAGGATTGAGGATTGCAGGTTGAGTATTGAGGATTGAGGATTGAGGATTGAGGATTGAGGATTGAGGATTGAGGATTGAGGATTGTGGATTGAGGATTGAAGATTGAGTATTGAGGATTGAAGATGGAGGATTGAGGATTGAGGTTTGAGGATTGAGGATTGAGGTTGAGGATTGAAGATTGAGGATTGGGGATTGAGGATTGACGATTGAGGATTGAGTATTGGGGATTGAGAATTGAGGATTGAGGATTGAGGATTGAGGATTGAGGATTGAAGATTGAGTATTGGGGATTGAATATTGAGGATTGAGGATTGAGGATTGAGAATGAGGGCTGAGGTTTGAGGATTGAGGTATGAGTATAGAATCCTGAGAATTCAGGATATTCTATTGAGCATTGAGAATTTAGGATTGATGGTTGAGTATTGAGGATTGAGAATTGAGGATTGAGGATTGAGTATTGAAGATTGAGGATTGATGATTGAGGATTGAGGATTGATGATTGAGGATTGAGGATTGAGTATTGAAGACTGAATATTGAGGATTGGGTACTGAGGATTGAAGAATGAGGATTGAGGATTGAGGATTGAGGATTGAGTGTTGAGGATTGAAGATTGAGTATTGAGGATAGAAGACTGACGATTGAGGACTGAGAATTGAGTATTGAAGATTGAGGATTGATGATTGAGGAATGAGGATTGAGGATTGAGAATTGAGGATTGAGTATTGAAGATTGAGGATTGATGATTGAAAATTGAGGATTGAGGATTGGGGATTGAGGATTGAGGATTGAGGTTTGAGGACTGAGGACTCAGGATTGTGGATTGGGATTGAGGATTGAAGATTCAGTATTGAGGATTGAAGATTGGGAATTGAGGATTGAGGATTGAACACTGAGGACTGAGAGTTGAGTGTTGAGTGATGAGAATTGATGTTTGTGGATCGAGGTTTGAAGATTGCAGATTGAGTATTGAGTATTGAAAACTTTGAATTGAGGATATTCTATTGAGGATTGAGGATTGACAACAGATTGATTAGGACTGAGGTCTGAAGATAGAGGATTAAGGATTGAGGATTCAGAATTGACGCTTGAGGATTGAGGGTTGAGGATGTAGTATTGAAGAGAGAGGACTGAGTGTTGAGGATTGAGTGTTGAGTATTGATGCTTGAGGTTTGAGGTTTGATTATTGGATATTCTGGATTGAGTATTGAACCATAAGAATTCAGGATGTTCTATTGAGTATTGAGAATTGAGGATTGATGGTTGAGTATTGAGGATTGATGGTTGGGGGTTGAGGATTGAGGATTGAGTATTGAAGATTAAGTATTGATCACTGAGGATTGAGGATTGAGGATTGAGGTTTGAGGATTGAATATTGAAGATTGAATATTGAGGATTTAAGATTCAGGATTGAGGATTGACGATTGGGGATGGAGGATGAGGGCTGAGGGTTGAGGATTGAGGTTTCAGTATTGAATCCTGAGAATTCAGGATATTCTATTGAGTATCGAGAATTGAGGATTGATGGTTAGTATTGAGGATTGAGGATTGAGGATTGAGTGTTGAAGATTGAGGATTGATGATTGAAGATTGAGGATTGGGGATTGAGGATTGAGGAATGAGTATTGGAGATTGAGGATTGATGATTGAGGATTGAGGATTGAGGATTGGGGATTGAGGATTGAGCATTGTGGTTTGAGGACTGAGGGCTGAGGATTGAGGATTGAGGATTGAGGATTGAGGCTTGAGGTCTGAGGACTGAGGATTGAGGATCGAGAATTGAGGATTTAGGATTGAGGATTGAAGATTGAGGATTGGGTATTGAGGATTGAAGAATGAGGATTGAGGATTGAGGATTGAGGATTGAGGATTGAGGGTTGAAGGTTGAGGATTGGGTTTTGAGGATTGAAGGCTGAGGATTGAGGATTGAGGATTGAGGATTGAGGATTGAAGATTGAGTATAGAGGATTGAAGATTGAGGATTGTGGATTGAGGATTGAGGATTGAGGATTGAAGATTGAGTATTGAGGATTGAAGATTGAGGATTGAGTATTGAGGATTGAGGATTGAGGATTGAGGATTGAGTGTTGAAGATTGATGATTGATGATTGAGGATTGAGCATTGAAGATTGTGGATTGGGGATTGAGGATTGACGATTGAGGATTGATTATTGAGGATTGAAGATTGAGTATTGATGATTGAAGATTGAGGATTGAGGATTGAGTGTTGAGGATTGAGGACGAGGACTGACGGTTGAGGATTGAGGTTTGAGGATTGAGGATTGAGGATTGAGGATTGAGTATTGAGGATTGAAGGTTGAGTATTGAGGATTGAATATTGAGGATTGTGGATTTAGGATTGAGGATTGACGACTGAGGAATGAGGATCGAGGATTGAGGATTGAATATTGAGGATTGAGGATTGAGGATTGAGGATTGAGGACTAAGGATTGAAGATTGGGGATTGAGGATCTATGATTGGAGATCGATTATTGAGGATTGAAGATTGAGGATAGACGATTGAGGATTGAGGATTGAGAATTGAGGATGAGGACTGATGGTTGAGGATTGAGGTTTGATGAATGAGGATTGAGGATTGAGGATTGAGGATTGGGGATTGAAGATTGAGTATTGAGGATTGAAGATTGAGAATTCAGGATTGAGGATTGAGGATTGAGGATTGAAGATTGAGGATTGAGGATTGAGGATTGAGGATTGAGGATTGAGGATTGAGGATTGAGGATTGAAGATTGAGGATTGAGGATTGAGGATTGAGGATTGAGGATTGAGGATTGAGGATTGAAGATTGAATATTGATGATTGAAGATTGAGGATTGAGGATTGAGTGTTGTGGATTGAGGACGAGAACTGAGGGTTGAATATTGATGTTTGAGGATTGAGGATTGAGGATTGAGAACTGAGAATTGAGGATGTGGACTGAGGGATGAGGATTGAGGTTTGAGGAACGAGGATTGAGGATTGAGGATTGAGGACTGAGGATTGACGATTGAGTGTTGAAGATTGAGGATTTATGACTGAGGATTGAGGATTGAGGATTGAGGATTGAGGATTGAGGATTGAAGATTGAGTATTGGGGATTGAATATTGAGGATTGAGGATTGAGGATTGAGAATGAGGGCTGAGGTTTGAGGATTGAGGTATGAGTATAGAATCCTGAGAATTCAGGATATTCTATTGAGCATTGAGAATTTAGGATTGATGGTTGAGTATTGAGGATTGAGAATTGAGGATTGAGGATTGAGTATTGAAGATTGAGGATTGATGATTGAGGATTGAGGATTGAGTATTGAGGATTGACGCTTGAGGATTGAGGGTTGAGTATTTAGTATTGAAGAGAGAGGACTGAGTGTTGAGGATTGAGTGTTGAGAATTGATGCTTGAGGTTTGAGGTTTGATTATTGAATATTCTGGATTGAGTATTGAACCATCAGAATTCAGGATGTTCTATTGAGTATTGAGAATTGAGGATTGATGGTTGAGTATTGAGGATTGATGGTTGAGGGTTGAGTGATGAATATTGAGGATTGAGGATTAAGGATTGAGGATTGATGATTGAGGATTGAAGATTGATTATTGATGATTGAAGATTGAGGACTGAGGATTGAGTGTTGTGGATTGAGGACGAGGACTGAGGGTTGAATATTGATGTTTGAGGTCTGAGGATTAAGGATTGAGGGTTGAGAATTGAGGATTGAGGATTGAGGATTGAAGATTGAGGATTGTGTATTGAGGATTGAAGTATGAGGATTGAGGATTGAGGTTTGAGGATTGAGGATTGCAGATTGAGTATTGAGGATGGAAGATTGAGGTTTGAGGATTGAGGATTGAAGACTGAGGATTGAGGATTGAGGATTGAGGATTGAGGATTGAAGATTGAGTATTGAGCATTGAAGGTTGAGGATTGAGGATTGAGGATTGAGGATTGAAGATTGAGAATTGAAGATTGAGTATTGAGGGTTGAAGATTGAGGATTGCGAATTGAGGATTGAGGATTGAGGATTGAGGATTGAGGATTGAGGATTGAGGATTGAGGATTGAGGATTGAGGATTGAAGATTGAGGATTGAGGATTGAAATTGAGTATTGAGGATTGAGGATTGAGGATTGAAGATTGAGTATTGATGATTGAATATTGAGGATTGAGGATTGAGGTTTGAGGATTGAGGATCGAGGATTGAGGATTGAGGATTGAGGATTGAAGATTGAGTATTGAAGATTGAGGATTGAGTATTGAGGGTTGAGGATTGGGAATTGAGGATTGAAGATTGAATATTGATGATTGAAGATTGAGGATTGAGGATTGATGGTTGTGGATAGAGGACGAGGACTGAGGGTTGAATATTGATGTTTGCGGTCTGAGGATTGAGGATTGAGGATTGAGAATTGAGGATTGAGGATTGAGAATTGAAGATTGAGGATTGGGTATTGAGGATTGACAATTGAGGATTGAGGATTGAAGATTGAGGATTGAGGATTGAAGATTGAGGATTGTGTATTGAGGATTGAAGTATGAGGATTGAGGATTGAGGTTTGAGGATAGAGGATTGCAGATTGAGTATTGAGGATTGAAGATTGAGGTTTGAGGATTGAGGATTGAAGATTGAGGATTGAGGATTGAGGATTGAGGATTGAGGATTGAAGATTGAGTATTGAGCATTGAAGGTTGAGGATTGAGGATTGAGGATTGAGGATTGAAGATTGAGAATTGAAGATTGAGTATTGAGGGTTGAAGATTGAGGATTGCGAATTGAGGATTGAAGATTGATGACTGGGGATTGAGGATTGAAGATTGAGTATTAAGGATTGAAGATTGGGGATTGAGGATCTAGGATTGGAGATTGAGTATTGAGGATTGAACATTGAGGATTGAGGATTGAAGATTGAGGATTCGGTATTGAGGATTGAAGAATGAGGATTGAGGATTGAGGATTGAGGATTGAGGATTGAAGATTGAGTATTGAGGATTGAACATTGAGGCTTGAGGATTGAGAATTGAGGATTGGGGATTGAAGATTGAGTATTGAGGATTGAAGATTGAGGATTGAGGAATGAGGATTGAGGATTGAGGATTGAGGATTGAGGATTGAGGATTGAGGATTGAAGATTGAATATTGATGATTGAAGATTGAGGATTGAGCATTGAAGGTTGTGGATAGAGGACGAGGACTGAGGGTTGAATATTGATGTTTGAGGTCTGAGGATTGAGGATTGAGGATTGAGAATTGAGGATTGAGGATTGAGGATTGAAGATTGAGGATTGGGTATTGAGGATTGAAGAATGAGAATTGAGGATTGAGGATTGAGGATTGAGGATTGCAGATTGAGTATTGAGGATTGAGGATTGAAGATTGAATATTGATGATTGAAGATTGAGGATTGAGCTTTGAAGGTTGTGGATAGAGGACGAGGACTGAGGGTTGAATATTGATGTTTGAGGTCTGAGGATTGAAGATTGAGGATTGAGACTTGATTATTGAATATTGTGGATTGAGTATTGAACCATGAGTATTCAGAATATTGTATTGAGTATTGAGAATTGAGGATTGATGGTTGAGTATTGAGGATTGATGGCTGAGGGTTGTGTCTTGAATATTGAGGATTGAGGATTGAGGATTGAGGATTGAGGATTGAGGTTGAGGATTGAAGATTGAGGATTGAAGATTGAGGATTGACGATTGAGGATTGAGTATTGGGGATTGAGAATTGAGGATTGAGGATTGAAATTAAGTATTGAGGATTGATGATTGAGGATTGAGACTTGATTATTGAATATTGTGGTTTGAGTATTGAACCATGAGTATTCAGAATATTGTATCGAGTATTGAGACTTGAGGATTGATGGTTGAGTATTGAGGATTGATGGCTGAGGGTTGTGTCTTGAATATTGAGGATTGAGGATTGAGGATTGAGGATAGAGCATTGAGGATTGAATATTGAGTATTGATGATTGAATATTGAGGATTGAGGATTAAGGTTTGAGGATTGAGGACGAGGACTGACGGTTGAAGATTGAGGTTTGAGGATTGAGGATTGTGGATTGAGGACTGAGGATTGGGGATTGAAGATTGAGTATTGAGGATTGAAGATTGAGGATTGAGGAATGAGGATTGAGGATTGAGGATTGAGGATTGAGGATTGAGGATTGAGGATTCAAGATTGAATATTGATGATTGAAGATTGAGGATTGAGGATTGAAGGTTGTGGATAGAGGACGAGGACTGAGGGTTGAATATTGATGTTTGAGGTCTGAGGATTGAGGATTGAGGATTGAGAATTGAGGATTGAGGATTGAGGATTGAGGATTAAAGATTGAGGATTGGGTATTGAGGATTGAAGAATGAGAATTGAGGATTGAGGATTGAGGATTGAGGATTGAGGATTGCAGGTTGAGTATTGAGGATTGAGGATTGAGGATTGAGGATTGAGGATTGAGGATTGAGGATTGAGGATTGTGGATTGAGGATTGAAGATTGAGTATTGAGGATTGAAGATGGAGGATTGAGGATTGAGGTTTGAGGATTGAGGATTGAGGTTGAGGATTGAAGATTGAGGATTGGGGATTGAGGATTGACGATTGAGGATTGAGTATTGGGGATTGAGAATTGAGGATTGAGGATTGAGGATTGAGGATTGAGGATTGAAGATTGAGTATTGGGGATTGAATATTGAGGATTGAGGATTGAGGATTGAGAATGAGGGCTGAGGTTTGAGGATTGAGGTATGAGTATAGAATCCTGAGAATTCAGGATATTCTATTGAGCATTGAGAATTTAGGATTGATGGTTGAGTATTGAGGATTGAGAATTGAGGATTGAGGATTGAGTATTGAAGATTGAGGATTGATGATTGAGGATTGAGGATTGAGTATTGAAGACTGAATATTGAGGATTGGGTACTGAGGATTGAAGAATGAGGATTGAGGATTGAGGATTGAGGATTGAGTGTTGAGGATTGAAGATTGAGTATTGAGGATAGAAGACTGACGATTGAGGACTGAGAATTGAGTATTGAAGATTGAGGATTGATGATTGAGGAATGAGGATTGAGGATTGAGAATTGAGGATTGAGTATTGAAGATTGAGGATTGATGATTGAAAATTGAGGATTGAGGATTGGGGATTGAGGATTAAGGATTGAGGTTTGAGGACTGAGGACTCAGGATTGTGGATTGGGATTGAGGATTGAAGATTCAGTATTGAGGATTGAAGATTGGGAATTGAGGATTGAGGATTGAACACTGAGGACTGAGAGTTGAGTGTTGAGTGATGAGAATTGATGTTTGTGGATCGAGGTTTGAAGATTGCAGATTGAGTATTGAGTATTGAAAACTTTGAATTGAGGATATTCTATTGAGGATTGAGGATTGACAACAGATTGATTAGGACTGAGGTCTGAAGATTGAGGATTAAGGATTGAGGATTCAGAATTGACGCTTGAGGATTGAGGGTTGAGGATGTAGTATTGAAGAGAGAGGACTGAGTGTTGAGGATTGAGTGTTGAGTATTGATGCTTGAGGTTTGAGGTTTGATTATTGGATATTCTGGATTGAGTATTGAACCATAAGAATTCAGGATGTTCTATTGAGTATTGAGAATTGAGGATTGATGGTTGAGTATTGAGGATTGATGGTTGGGGGTTGAGGATTGAGGATTGAGTATTGAAGATTAAGTATTGATCACTGAGGATTGAGGATTGAGGATTGAGGTTTGAGGATTGAATATTGAAGATTGAATATTGAGGATTTAAGATTCAGGATTGAGGATTGACGATTGGGGATGGAGGATGAGGGCTGAGGGTTGAGGATTGAGGTTTCAGTATTGAATCCTGAGAATTCAGGATATTCTATTGAGTATCGAGAATTGAGGATTGATGGTTAGTATTGAGGATTGAGGATTGAGGATTGAGTGTTGAAGATTGAGGATTGATGATTGAAGATTGAGGATTGGGGATTGAGGATTGAGGAATGAGTATTGGAGATTGAGGATTGATGATTGAGGATTGAGGATTGAGGATTGGGGATTGAGGATTGAGCATTGTGGTTTGAGGACTGAGGGCTGAGGATTGAGGATTGAGGATTGAGGATTGAGGCTTGAGGTCTGAGGACTGAGGATTGAGGATTGAGAATTGAGGATTTAGGATTGAGGATTGAAGATTGAGGATTGGGTATTGAGGATTGAAGAATGAGGATTGAGGATTGAGGATTGAGGATTGAGGATTGAGGGTTGAAGGTTGAGGATTGGGTTTTGAGGATTGAAGGCTGAGGATTGAGGATTGAGGATTGAGGATTGAGGATTGAAGATTGAGTATAGAGGATTGAAGATTGAGGATTGTGGATTGAGGATTGAGGATTGAGGATTGAAGATTGAGTATTGAGGATTGAAGATTGAGGATTGAGTATTGAGGATTGAGGATTGAGGATTGAGGATTGAGTGTTGAAGATTGATGATTGATGATTGAGGATTGAGCATTGAAGATTGTGGATTGGGGATTGAGGATTGACGATTGAGGATTGATTATTGAGGATTGAAGATTGAGTATTGATGATTGAAGATTGAGGATTGAGGACTGAGTGTTGAGGATTGAGGACGAGGACTGACGGTTGAGGATTGAGGTTTGAGGATTGAGGATTGAGGATTGAGGATTGAGTATTGAGGATTGAAGGTTGAGTATTGAGGATTGAATATTGAGGATTGTGGATTTAGGATTGAGGATTGACGACTGAGGAATGAGGATCGAGGATTGAGGATTGAATATTGAGGATTGAGGATTGAGGATTGAGGATTGAGGACTAAGGATTGAAGATTGGGGATTGAGGATCTATGATTCGAGATCGATTATTGAGGATTGAAGATTGAGGATAGACGATTGAGGATTGAGGATTGAGAATTGAGGATGAGGACTGATGGTTGAGGATTGAGGTTTGATGAATGAGGATTGAGGATTGAGGATTGAGGATTGGGGATTGAAGATTGAGTATTGAGGATTGAAGATTGAGAATTCAGGATTGAGGATTGAGGATTGAGGATTGAAGATTGAGGATTGAGGATTGAGGATTGAGGATTGAGGATTGAGGATTGAGGATTGAGGATTGAAGATTGAGGATTGAGGATTGAGGATTGAGGATTGAGGATTGAGGATTGAGGATTGAAGATTGAATATTGATGATTGAAGATTGAGGATTGAGGATTGAGTGTTGTGGATTGAGGACGAGAACTGAGGGTTGAATATTGATGTCTGAGGATTGAGGATTGAGGATTGAGAACTGAGAATTGAGGATGTGGACTGAGGGATGAGGATTGAGGTTTGAGGAACGAGGATTGAGGATTGAGGATTGAGGACTGAGGATTGACGATTGAGTGTTGAAGATTGAGGATTTATGACTGAGGATTGAGGATTGAGGATTGAGGATTGAGGATTGAGGATTGAAGATTGAGTATTGGGGATTGAATGTTGAGGATTGAGGATTGAGGATTGAGAATGAGGGCTGAGGTTTGAGGATTGAGGTATGAGTATAGAATCCTGAGAATTCAGGATATTCTATTGAGCATTGAGAATTTAGGATTGATGGTTGAGTATTGAGGATTGAGAATTGAGGATTGAGGATTGAGTATTGAAGATTGAGGATTGATGATTGAGGATTGAGGATTGAGTATTGAGGATTGACGCTAGAGGATTGAGGGTTGAGGATGTAGTATTGAAGAGAGAGGACTGAGTGTTGAGGATTGAGTGTTGAGAATTGATGCTTGAGGTTTGAGGTTTGATTATTGAATATTCTGGATTGAGTATTGAACCATCAGAATTCAGGATGTTCTATTGAGTATTGACAATTGAGGATTGATGGTTGAGGGTTGAGTGTTGAATATAGAGGACTGAGGATTGAGGAATGAGGATTGAGTATTGAAGATTGAGGATTGATGATTGAGGATTGAGGATTGAGGATTGGGGATTGAGGATTGAGCATTGAGGCTTGAGGACTGAGGGCTGAGTATTGAGGATTGAGGATTGAGGATTGAGGATGAGGGCTCAGGGTTGAGGATTGAGGTTTGAGGACTGAGGACTGAGGATTGATGATTGAGAATTGAGGATTGAGTACTGAGGATTGAAGATTGAGGATTGGGTATTGAGGATTGAAGAATGAGGATTGAGGATTGAGGTTTGAGGATTGAGGATTGAAGATTGAGTATTGAGGATTGAAGACTGACGATTGAGGATTGAGGATTGAAGACTGAGGATTGACGCTTGAGGATTGAGGGTTGAGGATGTAGGATTGAAGAGAGAGGACTGAGTGTTGAGGATTGTGTGTTGAGAATTGATGCTTGAGGTTTGAGATTTGATTATTGAATATTCTGGATTGAGTATTGAACCATAAGGATTCAGGATGTTCTATTGAGTATTGAGAATTGAGGATTGATGGTTGAGTATTGAGGATTGATGGTTGAGGGTTGAGTGATGAATATTGAGGATTGAGGATTAAGGATTGAGTGTTGAAGATTGAGGATTGATGATTGAAGATTGAGGATTGGGGATTGAGGATTGAGGAATGAGTATTGAAGATTGACGATTGATGATTGAGGATTGAGGATTGAGGATTGGGGATTGAGGATTGAGCATTGAGGTTGGAGGACAGAGGGCTGAGGATTTAGGATTGAGGATTGAGTATTCAGGATTAGGGCTGAGGGTTGCGGATTGAGGTTTGAGGACTGAGGACTGAGGATTGAGGATTGAGAATTGAGGATTTAGGATTGAGGATTGAAGATTGAGAATTGGGTATTGAGGATTGAAGAATCAGTATTGAGGATTGAGGATTGAGGACTGAGGCTTGAGGATTGACGATTGAGCATGGAGGATTGGATATTGAGGACTGGCGATTGAGGATTGAAGGTTGAGGATTACGGACTGAGGATTGGGGATTGAAGATCTAGGATTGGAGATTGATTTTTGGGGATTGAAGGTTGAGGATTGAGGATTGAGGAATGAGGATTGACGATTGAGGATTGAGGATTGAGGATTGAAGACTGAGTATTGAGGATTGAAGATTGACGATTGAGGATTAAGGATTAATGATTGAGGATTAAGGATTGAAGATTGGGGATTGAGGATCTAGGATTGGAGATTGATTATTGAGGATTGAAGATTGAGAATTGAGGATTGAGGATTGAGGGTTGAGTATTGAGGATTGAGGATTGAATATTGAGTATTGAAGATTGAGGATTTATGACTGAGGATTGAGGATTGAGGATTGAGGATTGAGTATTGAGGATTGAAGGTTGAGTACTGAGGATTGAATATTGAGGATTGTGGATTTAGGATTGAGGATTGACGACTGAGGAATGAGGATCGAGGGTTGAGGATTGAATATTGAGGATTGAGGATTGAGGATTGAGAATTGAGGATGAGGAGTGATGGTTGAGGATTGAGGTTTGATGAATGAGGATTGAGGATTGAGGATTGAGGATTGGGGATTGAAGATTGAGTATTGAGGATTGAAGATTGAGAATTCAGGATTGAGGATTGAGGATTGAGGATTGAAGATTGAGGATTGAGGATTGAGGATTGAGGATTGAGGATTGAGAATTGAGGATGAGGAGTGATGGTTGAGGATTGAGGTTTGATGAATGAGGATTGAGGATTGAGGATTGAGGATTGGGGATTGAAGATTGAGTATTGAGGATTGAAGATTGAGAATTCAGGATTGAGGATTGGCGATTGAGAATGGAGGATGAGGGCTGAGGGTTGAGGATTGAGGTTTCAGTATTGAATCCTGAGAATTCAGGATATTCTATTGAGTACCGAGAATTGAGGATTGATGGTTAGTATTGAGGATTGAGGATTGAGGATTGAGTGTTGAAGATAGAGGATTGATGATTGAAGATTGAGGATTGAGGTTTGAGGATTGAGGATTGAGGATTGAGGACTGAGGCTTGAGGATTGAGGATTGAGCATTGAGGATTGAAGACTGAGGATTGGGTATTGAGGTTTGAAGAATGAGGATTGAGGATTGAGGATTGAGGACTGAGGATTGAGGATCTAGGATTGGAGATTGATTATTGAGGATTGAAGATTGGGGATTGAGGATTGAGGATTGAGGATCTAGGATTGGAGATTGATTATTGAGGATGAAGATTGAGAATTGGGTATTGAGGTTTGAAGAATGCGGGTTGAGGATTGAGGATTGAGGATTGAGGATTGAGGATCTAGGATTGGAGATTGAATATAGAGGATTGAAGATTGGGGATTGAGGATTGAGGATTGAGTATCTAGGATTGGAGATTGATTATTGAGGATGAAGATTGAGAATTGAGGATTGAGGATTGAGAATTGAGAATTGAGGATGAGGACTAAGGGTTGAGGATTGAGGGTTGAGAAATGAGGATTGGGGATTGAGGTTTGAGGATTGAGGATTGAGGATTGAGGATTGAGGATTGAGTATTGAAGATTGAGTATTGATCACTGAGGATTGAGGATTGAGGATTGCAGATTGAGCCTTGTGGATTGAAGATTGAGTCTTGTGGATTGAAGATTGAGGATTCAGTATTGAGGATTGAGGATTGAGGATTGAGGATTGAGGATTGAGGATTGAAGATTGAGTATTGATTATTGAAGATTGAGGATTGAGAATTGAGGATTGAGGATTGAGGATTGAGCATTGAAGATTGAGGATTGGGGATTGAGGATTGACGATTGAGGATTGAGTATTGAGGATTGAAGGTTGAGTATTGATGATTGAAGGTTGAGGATTGATGATTGAGGGTTGAGGATTGAGGACGAGGACTGACGGTTGAGGATTGAGGTTTGAGAATTGAGGATTGAGGATTGAGGACTGAGGCTTGAGGATTGACGATTGAGCATAGAGGATTGAAGATTGAGGACTGGCGATTGAGGATTGAAGATTGAGGATTAGGGACTGAGGATTGGGGATTGAGGATCTAGGATTGGAGATTGATTTTTGGGGATTGAAAATTGAGGATTGAGGATTGAGGATTGAGAATTGAGAATTGAGGATGTGGACTGAGGGATGAGGATTTAGGTTTGAGGAACGAGGATTGAGGATTGAGGATTGAGGACTGAGGATTGACGATTGAGTGTTGAAGATTGAGGATTTATGACTGAGGATTGAGGATTGAGGATTGAGGATTGAGGATTGAGGATTGAAGATTGAGTATTGGGGATTGAATGTTGAGGATTGAGGATTGAGGATTGAGAATGAGGGCTGAGGTTTGAGGATTGAGGTATGAGTATAGAATCCTGAGAATTCAGGATATTCTATTGAGCATTGAGAATTTAGGATTGATGGTTGAGTATTGAGGATTGAGAATTGAGGATTGAGGATTGAGTATTGAAGATTGAGGATTGATGATTGAGGATTGAGGATTGAGTATTGAGGATTGACGCTTGAGGATTGAGGGTTGAGGATGTAGTATTGAAGAGAGAGGACTGAGTGTTGAGGATTGAGTGTTGAGAATTGATGCTTGAGGTTTGAGGTTTGATTATTGAATATTCTGGATTGAGTATTGAACCATCAGAATTCA